>NC_136067.1:1955125415-1955325184 GCF_964261635.1 Lissotriton helveticus
GTCGTGCGCGCCCGCCATTTTGTTAGATGCCCCGATCAGAACAAACCCTTTTGCATGCCGCTGGCCCCTGACATAGCCTTTCGCCTTCACTAAGCCTGCACGCTGACCACCCCCCTGCTTGCACCTGCCTTGAGTCATAAACCCCTCTTCGGCGCTGCTCTGCCCCAGGCCCTCATCCTGTTCCCAGCGCGACACCACCCTGCTTCCCTTTCATGATCTCCGGCCCTTAGATGCAAACCCCCTTTTTCCCCGTGTGCCCGTTTTGTCTTCCCCGTTCCCAGGCCGACACCCAGCTCTGCCGATACCATCCCTTGCCCCTCCCCGTACAATAGAAAGCTTCCCCCATCAAAGGATCCCCGGGTTGATCAAAGCCCCCACTCCATGAGATCCGATCAAACCCCCACATTCCGTGAATCGGCGGAATATCCAGCTGCGTGATACTCATCACCTGTTGTGACTAGGGTGGGGACTTCGACTGTAAATGTGTGTGGGAACGGGCTCAAAGGGAGTTCCGGGAATGTCTTTTTCATACATCAAAGCTTTAAACATGAATGTGTAATGTACAATAAAGTCATAAACTTGTGTATAAGAGGCCAGGCCTCAGGGATGCAGTTAGAGCACCTCAGAACGATACCTTCTGTCCGTTTCGTTGTGTTCTCCTCCGGAGATAATAAAAACCCTTGTTTCCTGCTTTCCAGTCTCCAGCGCCTGCCTCTTCATTTGATTAAATAACTAGAGGGTCACAGAGGCAATACCGCCGGGCAAATATCGATTGTCCCCGACCCGCCTCAGGTTTTTACAATTGGCGTCCCAAGCGTGGGGCCCATCAGCGACTCGTGGATCCAGTGGGAGAGGTCCCGACGACAGAGTGAACGACTGCAACGATCGGGAGAGCTCTTGCCCAATAGACCCTCGTCTGGCAGCCGATCATCCGAACTTCACTAGTTCCGAACAGACCTCTCTCGAGTGATCTACGGTCCTGACTGGGGACCATCAGGAGTGCCGTGAGAAATACGAGAAAAAGAGGACGATCGGGCGCTGGATTCGGAAGACAAGAAACTGTCCATATGGTCCGGGTAAGGTCGTAATAATTGCTTGATTGCTTGATTGTTTAAAAATACTAGTATTGCTCTTTTTATTTTATTTGGAGATTCACTGTCTACAAACGGAGAAACAACAGGCTCTCTCTTTGCAAGCAGTGGAGGATAGGTAGGGCAGCAGCCGTGCTTATTTTTTCTCCCCCACTCAATAATCACTTGAAACTGAACTGTTGTTCGCAAACTATTGTTTCCTGGAGATTCCCTGTCTGCAAACAGGGAAGAGACCACCCTTTTTGCAGATAGTGAAAAGGGTAGGTAACGCAGATCTTTGCGGACCTACTCATTCTCCCCATTGTTATTTATTGGTCTTTTTTGTTATTTTTGATCCATGAGGTATTCACTGCCTGCAAACAACGTTGAATAGAAATATTCTGTCCGGTCTTTGCACCTAGTGATAAGATAGGCAGTGCTGACTTTTTAGTCCCTCGTTACGAGCCGTCATGTCTGTCTTCTCCCCACTGATTAATAGCCTGTTTAACCCGGACCGTGTATTAGAGGTGGACCATATAGCTCCACTAGAAGGCACCCCTAATAAGGACATGTTCATAAACTATGGATTAGTCACCATAGCCTATAATAAATTGTGGCACAGGTATACCGAAGATAGTCAAGACAAACAGTGGCCACTGGCAGGATCCTTTGACCTTGATAAAATAGAAACGTTAGAAATAGCCCTTCGAAATAATAAGACAACGCCAATTATGCTCGACAGTCTCGGTATGTGGCGCAGAGAGGCTATGCAACGACAGAGAAAAGACGAGGACAAACCAAATAGAGAAATATACCGACAGGACAACCCCAGGACATCGCTACCCACAACTTATCCCCCGACACTATGCAAAAGACGACCAGACTTAGGGCAAAACCAATGCGCTTTTTGTAGGTATGTCGGACACTGGAAAGCCCAATGCCCGACTCTACTGAGCGTGAGTAAAGGCAAAGGGCCGACGGGAACGACAGACCGGCAGTACAAGAAAAAGCGCGAGACAAAGAAGAACCCGACTTACATAGACAGACCAGACAGAACCACCACGTTTGATTATGCCCGATGGCACAGATTTCGCCAGGACAATTTCAGCGGCATGCTCAAATTCTCCTAGGTCGGGCAACGTCAAGACGGGAACCCAGCCTCGTTTCAAATTCACAGACGGAAAGAGATAATTATGACCAATAACTGTTTTATATTCGTCTTGGGTCTTTGTATGTCGTATTTGTACTGTCCCCCCGTCTGAGTTTGTGTGTATGTAATGTACAAATCTGCGTCATCCCTCTACACGTGTTTCCGTGTTACTCAACCTCTGTTAGCAGAAACGTAGCATAAAAACAACCTGAAAAGAAAGAAATGGTAAAACAAAATCCGTAGACCATTAATGAACTTGAACTTTTAATTTAACACAACAAACAAGGAATAATAACGGTAAACTGTAGAAAATGAAAGTCAAACAGAACATCCCCCCCCCATTCTGGAACCTTCCAAAGTAGGGCAGGGTTACGGCTACGCCCAACCAACGGCAACCCATATAAGGCGGGCCCGGCCGCCAACTCTTGGTCAGGAAATCTTAACGTATGGGGGAGCCGGAGGAGAGGCAGGAGCCAGCAGCCGGGGCAGTTGTAGGTAGTCCCGCCACATGTCTCTTCAGCCAGCCGCAACGGGCCTGGATAGACTTAAGTAGTCCCGCCACATGTCCAGAGGAGAACGAGGCACCCTTTTTTCCTTTTCTCTTCCGTAACAGCCGCAGCAGCCCTGGACGGCGGGATGTCCTGCACGTACCTCCACAACAATTTGTCCAAGTTGGGCTGGGAGGGAGAGGCGACGCGGACGAGCCTCTCCCACCTCCACCGATAGGAGGTTTCCCAGCCCCCGGCCCGACGCCGAACACCCCCAGTCAGGCGATGGTGCCAATACTTCCACAGCACCGAACACACCATGGTGGCACCCCAGTACTTGCGCAGCACCGAACGTGCAATGGTGGCCATACTCCCACAGCACCGAGCACAGGTCTTGGGGAACACCGGATGTGGAGAAACCTTCATGCGGGGCGATGAAAAGGAGCGGCCTGGAGTGCACCGGGAGAAGGAGACGATGCGAACCAGTCTCCCTCGCCCCCCAGGTGGGGGCATCACAGCTGCACCCCAGCCGAACGTCCCGCTTTCACAAAACAGAGACCTCTTCCTTTCACTCCGAAGGATCTCTCCCACTCTTGCAAACTCGACGAGAGTGGCCCCTGTAGGGCCTCAAAATGGCGTCTGGGTCCGCTGGAAGGCGGGCCCCGGCCACTAGAGTAACTTTGACCAGCAATTTGCCCCCTGGAGCACGAGCCCCCATCTCCGACAGCATCTCCACAGCCTTGAAGATCCTACAAAGGTCCCCGACGGAACCTTCGGCCTTTGCAGGCTTCCGGTAAGGGACGGCTGCCTTGATCGCCAACGAAACAAACATGACATTGCCACTCCTTCTGTTAGCATGAATTCTAGAACTGCCGAAAAGGACTCTGGTCCAAACTGCCAGTAATGGGAAACATTTCCCCCTGATGCTGCTTCCGGACTGAGCCGGCCCCGCCCAAAATGGCGCTGGTATCAATCGGAACTTACGAACACCTCGTGGTGTTCCTTCGCACTAATATAAACTTGATGTTCTGAGATTTTATATGATCCTTTGTACACTTGGCTAGAAAAGACAAGGAGAACTCACTCGACGAACAGTATGAAAGGATCCCCGTTACAAATGTTGATTACAAATGTACAAATGTATTATATTTTTTATAACTGATGTAAACCTCATTTACGACGTACACGTACGGTATGCATATAGGAAATCTGATTACAACCATTATGATTATGCTTCTAAATTATGAAAATAAATGCCCCCGAACCCCCAGCCAATTAATAGACGTTTTAGTCTCTTACAAATGAATGAGTAAAACTTTCCGATGTTTTTATTGCTGCAAACGACACCCCCCACTGTACGCACTTTAGCCATTGCCACGACCGGCCAAATACGACCGCACCCTCATAGTCCAAATGCTGAAATAATTTTGCAAAATAAAGTTTTTGAAACTATGAACGGGTATTGCATGCTTTATTTTAAAAATGTGGGATCGGTGGGAAAGTTCTTTTCTGTGCACCCTACTCTGCTCTCTCTTTAAGGTTAAAAGAAGGTGGTTGCCCAGCCCTGGAGGACGGATCGGATCGACAACACGACACTCCGCCTTCAAAAGTACGCGACTGACTCATGAACTCTCGCGTAGAGGAAGACCTTGACTTCCAAGGATGGGTAAAACGAACGGTGTAAATGAAGGAATGTAAAGGGAGGGTGAAATGAAATAATGTAAATGTTATAAAGTACAACGTTCCAAAGTATCAGGGAACGGAGCTGACCCAAGAACCGAAGAACCTTAGAACGCCACAGCATTGAAGGAGGTTTAAGGATCCCGATAGTGAGATACATCCTTTGACTAGATACCTCGCACTAAGCACCTCTGGTTTCCTTTTTTACGTTTCCCCGCCCACGACCTATATGGACATACTACCCCCCCGACTCCAGAAACCATATCCCCGGGGGCCCTGCCCCGAGGAGGAAAGACGAGTAAGAGGTAAGTAAAGGACTTATGAATCCATGTATTTGAATGTGCGCGAACGCTGTCTCCCCCACCCCCCCCCTTTTTCCTCCCTCTGCAGGTTACATCAGAGATTACAGCCAAGGTGTGGCGAAGATCTGAAGCCTTGCCATGTCTAATACACGAAGCGGACTAGCACCGCAAGGTGGTGTCTAAGCACGCCTGCAAACTACTCACGTGTCGAACAAACCCGAAAAATTAGCACAACCTGATAAAAAGTGATCACCCTTAAACCAGACCGGACGAATGAACCCATGTCACGTATGATGCGAAACTATGAGGGAATGTGTGTGTGTGTGACTGAGGCGTCGGCCTAACTGGTCGAAGGACCGAGAATGCGAGAAAGTGCGACAAAATGGTACCTCCTTTCTTCTTTCCTTTTTCTCAAGGCACGTCCCCTCTACCCTGTCTAATGCTCAAACTGCATGATTACAAGATTCTAACGCAGACCCGTGAATGCCCTTTACTGTGTAATGCACTAAATAGCCTTTCTTGAATACACTGCCACCCTCTCTGTTGCACGTGTACTATTTAGCCTGCCGTTGCACTCTCTCTCTCTCTCTCTCTCTCTCTCTCTCTCTCTCTCTCTCTCTCTCTCTCTCTCTCTCTCTCTCTCTCTCTCTCTCTCTCTCTCTCTCTCTCTCTCTCTCTCTCTCTCTCTCTCTCTCTCCCTCTATTTTTGCACTCCCACTCTTCCGAGTGATTAGCCCCGAAATTGGCAGATTGCCACCCCTAGCACACCTCCTAATTGGCTTCAAATACCGTCAGTATTTGCACAAAAACGTGTCTTTAATACAATCACCCTGAGACCGCGTCATTACCTCTCCTTTTCCGCTAGAAGCCAATGAACCGAGGTTGGGCCGTAAGGGAAAGGACAGGTAAGGCGACAGAGGTTCCCTAATCTGGCCCGAAATAAGGGGAACTACATGTCGACGGCTCCTATGGTATAAAACAAGGACCTCAGAATACGCGACCCTCCCCTCCCCGAATTGTCGCAATACCCAAACCAGAAAAATGATCACCCCTGTTACCTCCCCTGTATACCCCTCATTTCCGGTTGTGAGAGATGGGTCGATTTATGCCCTTACCACAAGTTTCCTATGTCCCTGGTTGTTCCCCATAAAACCCCTGTCCTTCCTAATTAAGTAATCGGGCTGTAAAAGGTTACGTAGGATCCAGAATGATGTTTTACAAGGTTAACAGACTAGTCCAAGGTAAAGAAATCATCGAAATGAACCCCGTAGTAGTTAAAAGGCAGGATGCATCGATAGAAAGGAAATGTTTAGCCATGTTCGTCTCTCAGCAAAATACCTGTGTAGTACCATGTTAACGTCTCACGAAGGTGGGTCACCATCAGATGAACTGTCGTGACTGTGATAAATAATTTTAAAGGAAAGTCATAGTAAATCCAACAGGCCCGTCACCGGTCATTCATATGCCAGTTGTGAACACTAATAGAACGGGCATTTTTTTCATTCTTTGCCTGGAGCTGGGAGAGAAATAGACTTTTTGATTATCTTCATCTGCAAATTCTCTAAAGACTGTCTTTTCAAACTTGTTTAAGGGTACTGCTGTTGGAGGAGAGAAGGACCGGATGTGGGAGCACGAGGCCTGACTGCAGACTAAGGAACACCTGCGACATTAGCCAAGGCGAGACCACGACAGAAAAGAGCTGCAGGACGAAGCACTGTTTTCGACAACATGAGAAGAAAGGGTCGACCTGATGCCCCTGCTCGATGTCCAGTGTCTGTCGACAAGTCCCCGCTCTCTGAATTCGGTCACACGCTCGCCTATTGGAAGTCTCTCGTTCCCCTAGTTTGTTCCTAATTTGGCCTTGCTCCATTCCCCTTTTCCTCTGACCTACCCTATGGACTGTTTTGAACGCTCTTCTTCCATCTGAACTTTCTGACAATCACCTCAAAGGACACAGGGCGAAAGGGACCTTTCCGACCAGGAACGCGAGGAAAGGGTCGTGCCCTGCAACGCAGAACTTAGAACCGAGCTGGACTCGTAGCTCCACCGCCGGTGCTCAACAGCGCCAACGAAAGGCAGCAAAGAACATTTGACATCCCCAATCGCCGTTTCTGCTAGACCTCATTTCTCTCCCAGCCGCCCTTGTATTGATCATGCTCCAATCCGAACCTGATAAATATGTAATCACCTGCCAGTATGAAAGGTACTTGCTGCTCACGCTACAGAATCGTTTTTGTATTGCATTTCTATGACTTTCCTGCTAGACAAATTGATCAAAGTTTATCAAATAGGCTCACCTCCTAAAAACTAGAAATGTTAAAATGTATTGTTTACGACTCTTTTCATCTAGGGTTCCTACCGTTTTCTTTCTCATGCCCATCACAATAGAACCGAATAGAAAATGAACCAGCAAGATGTCTTGAATATGTTAAAGGGAGGACTGTTGAAAATTAGTACGTTTCGGTGAACATTATCTGCGCCATCTTGCCTCTTCCCCTGATGCCACACTTTTGTCGTGCGCGCCCGCCATTTTGTTAGATGCCCCGATCAGAACAAACCCTTTTGCATGCCGCTGGCCCCTGACATAGCCTTTCGCCTTCACTAAGCCTGCACGCTGACCACCCCCCTGCTTGCACCTGCCTTGAGTCATAAACCCCTCTTCGGCGCTGCTCTGCCCCAGGCCCTCATCCTGTTCCCAGCGCGACACCACCCTGCTTCCCTTTCATGATCTCCGGCCCTTAGATGCAAACCCCCTTTTTCCCCGTGTGCCCGTTTTGTCTTCCCCGTTCCCAGGCCGACACCCAGCTCTGCCGATACCATCCCTTGCCCCTCCCCGTACAATAGAAAGCTTCCCCCATCAAAGGATCCCCGGGTTGATCAAAGCCCCCACTCCATGAGATCCGATCAAACCCCCACATTCCGTGAATCGGCGGAATATCCAGCTGCGTGATACTCATCACCTGTTGTGACTAGGGTGGGGACTTCGACTGTAAATGTGTGTGGGAACGGGCTCAAAGGGAGTTCCGGGAATGTCTTTTTCATACATCAAAGCTTTAAACATGAATGTGTAATGTACAATAAAGTCATAAACTTGTGTATAAGAGGCCAGGCCTCAGGGATGCAGTTAGAGCACCTCAGAACGATACCTTCTGTCCGTTTCATTGTGTTCTCCTCCGGAGATAATAAAAACCCTTGTTTCCTGCTTTCCAGTCTCCAGCGCCTGCCTCTTCATTTGATTAAATAACTAGAGGGTCACAGAGGCAATACCGCCGGGCAAATATCGATTGTCCCCGACCCGCCTCAGGTTTTTACAATATATTCCTTACTTATTGAGATTGAAGACTGCATAGTGTGCTTTCTGCACGGGTGTATTATAAATCAACCAGGTAGTAGCCTCCTCTAAATGTACTTCAACTTAGCTGTGAAGTTTTTGGTGAGAAGAATCCCAATAAGATCTTAGATGAACTTGATGGATGGGATGAACAAAAAGCGAAAGAAGGGTGTAAGTAAGTGTGGAAGGACGAGAAATTTTATGATGGCTGGCAAAGAAGAATGATATGTGTTTGCTTGGTCCCCGATGTGGCTGGGAAGGAAAGAATATGGTATGGTGCATGGCTGGGTCAATGATGAAGCAAGGATGGGTGGAAGGAGAACAGCCTGGGTGGGTGAAACAGAAACTGTATGTGTGCATATACTTTGAATGGATGGATGCCTGGAGCATGGTATTATCTGACTCTTAGATAGCATATGTGTATCTAGAGAGAGGAGATGGTCACTGCACTGGATGAACTAAGTGTTACCTTGAAGAGCATGTAACACCGCACCCGCACGTCCGTTCCAGTGTAGGGAAGGCAAGGAAAAGAAGTTGTAAATTTGTCCAAATACTACCATGAATAGTAGCAGTAGTTTGTATTGCAACTGCAAGCACAGCATATATCCGGTTATTACGGTAGACACTCCGTACCTCTCTTAATAATTTTAGTTTCGTAGTAGTACGTCATTCATGTGTGGTTGTATCACTGTTCACTCAATAATAAGCAAAGCACCTAAAGTCATCCCATATGTCATCAAATACATCCCATGTGAAGTGATAGATAATCAAATTATTTAGCTTCTTCATTTTCCTTTTCTAGTACTCATTTGCACTGTAGAGTGAAAGCTAAATTAATTGAGCAGTAGCCCTTGTAACAGAGTATTCTCAGTGCCACCCGTAATAGAAAAGTAATAGCTTCACCACCTGCATGTACTGGACCGGTACAGTAACGCACGTCTGTCTCACTCATCATGGTGTGCGTCTGTTTTTCTCGGGTGCAAGTTCACTGCGCTGGCATTCTGCCGGCTTGCATAAGATAACGTACCAATTTTCCTAAACAAGAGAGAAGAAGAAGAATAAGACTGGTGTACTGTCATAGTCGACTGTAATGGAAGTCCATAGTGGTCGTAGAATTTGTTCATTAAACTCCCACTAATGTTAGAGCAAGGATGCAGAAGTGGGAGGTTAGATAGATACTGTCCTCAATAGTTATGTACTGTGCTTTCAATTTGCTACTTGTACTGTGACACAACTTTCGGCTCAATCACTTTGTGTTATTAATGTTAAGGAGCATTGGTTACAGACTATGTCTTTCTTTCTTCATATAGTTGCTCCATCCAAATCGACATCACGGAGGGAGCAGGCTCGAATGGCCCGGCAACGGAGGCTGGATGCCACTGTCGCCGAATATCGGCGGCTGGTGGCCCTGGAGGAGGAGGACACGCAGTCAACCGGTGGAACCACAACATCCTCCACTGGGACAGCTGCATCCTCCTCCGTGCCCCCACGGGCTGTCAGCCAGCGCAGTGCTCCAGCGGTACGGAGCCGGGCTACCAAAGCCAACCGCCACCGCCGAGCAGCAAAGACATCAGCTGCCCCCCACAGGAGTTGCAAGGCACGCCAACGCCGCTTATCCCTCAGAGTGTCCTACCTGGAGCAGGAGGTCCATAGCTACAAGAACTTGGTGGAGGGCCTCCGCTTCGACCATGCCACCCTCCGCAAGAAGTATGATGCCCTGGCCGCTAAATTCAACAGCACCCTCCAGTAGTGTAGTGTCCCTTGCCCTTTTTTTAGAGACTTTTGGGGGGTGGGATTTGGGAGTTGGGTTCTTTTTGGGACTTTTGAAAGACAATTGTTGGGGTTAGGGAGGGTCTTGAGGGAGATTATTGTGTTAGGGCTACATAAATATACTTTTTTAAACTTTATCTGACCATACCTGTTTTTTACTGCTTTTGAGTCTGGTGGGTGGGGGTTTAACAGTAAGTTTGTTTTCCTGAAGAGTCCTAGGACTTTAGTAGTACTACCGTCAATCTCTCGTCTAGTCCTAATACTCCATTATACTACCTCCCACCAAACGCTTATCTTACCTGTAATTTGTGTTTGAAAGTAGGGCTAGGCCCAGGGCTGGCTCCACGGGAAATGGGGATTAAGGTTGGCAATCCTGGGAGGATGAAATGTCCTCATTGCGGTGGTACTAGTGGTGTGACACAGTGGCAGTTGCATGCATTTGGAAAAAAAGAAAACGAAACCTGGTTTGTCCTTACTGTAGCATTACAACGGTTACGGTACGATAGAGAATATAGCAGGTGACAGTACACTAGAACAGTGCCACAATGTAGCCTAACAAATGGTAAAGTATTGCAAATATAACTAGTACTTGCGTTGAATTTATTTGACATTGGCTCCTACTACTACAAGAAATAGTACTGAAGCTGAGTAAGTCTAGAATATATCCTCGGATTCCTTCACCAGCCTGTTGCTATGATCTTATCCTCCCCAGCAAGTGTGTGGAATTATTGATGTCATTTAGTCACACATCAAGCAAAACCACACAGCCCGGGGGAAGAGGGTTAGGGTTTGGAAAATGGATGGGAATGGGGGTTTCTTTTTGGGTAGGTTTTGTTGAGAGAAGAAAAAAAAAGCACAGCATGGACAAACAATAATTGAAGATAAAGAAATCTTTGGGTACAAACTAAAGCTAACCACAAATCTTTTAGGTGACATAAAGGAAGTGCATGCCCTACTGCATGCATTGTTACTGAAAAGTAAGTAGTACTAGAATGCGACAGTACAGGGCTGCAGCGTTTTCACTAGCCTATCTCTGCACTCAGAGAAACACTTCTTACATTAAATTAGGTTTAAAAATTAGCCGAAGTAAAACCTATAGAATGGCTGTAGGGATCAATTTAGAAGCAGAGAGAGATCCAAGAAATGCAGTCACGCTCATAGAAGAAAACAATGGATACTGTATCTGTATGTTGTTGGAGTTGTCCTGTTGAATTTGGTAAGTAAGTTGCATGCAGCAAACAATTCCTCTTATTAGCGGCACTCCTCCATTCCAGCTGACGCTTCGTCCATCAATGTTGGTGACGACTGACAGAAGACACCCTGTCCACTGCCTGCCTGGCAGGTGTTGAATTGCGGCTCGTTAATGTGAAGCCTGACTCCATTTATTTTCCCCATTGCACAGACTGAAACCCGGCCTGTAATTATTGAACGGAAAACAGTAAGTGCTATTACAATACCACTGATAAATAAATATAAGGTATGTACGCTGTGTGGTGCAAAAAGTCACACTTTGATTTTCCTAATAGACAGTACAATATTTTTGAAAGTGCGTACTCTGTCTGAGTCACCTTTTGAAGGATAAATAAGTATGGCCAAATTAATTTAGCGGATCTTTCCCCTCAAGCTAAGTGTACTGTAAACTGTGTTTTAGAACAAAATTAGACCTTCCCAGCAGTGCTCCCACCCAGACCCTTACTAAAGCCAGTCGCAAAAATGTAGAAGACCCCCAATCAGATCTCAAAAAACGAGGCCTAGCAGAAAACTGGTGACAAAACGTACTTTGAAAGTAAAAGTAGGCCCAAATACCCCCTTACCCACCGTGGATTGTATTCAAACCACTTGCAAGCAAGCAAAAGTATCCATAGCCATCATCGCTCCAAGAGTGCTCTAAGACCCCAGAACTCATTTGCAAAAATCTAGAACACCCCGAAACACATGCAATCCTGCTGCTAGGGCTAACCCTAACGAACCCTAAGTTACAAAAAGTGCCAAAAGGCTTTTCCTTATGGATTTTGTCCAAACCACTTCTATCCGGTAGTAGACCTTCCCAGGAATGCCCCAAGACCCGCCAACCCACCCGCAAAAAAGCACGCGACTACACCCCCAAACAGCCAAAAAGCAAAATCTCATACTTACAATATCTCTCGGCCTTCGGTCCAAACGCGCTGTGCAGCTAGGTCATCATCATAACTCCTGTTTTCCACCACGGATTTCCTGAAAAGCAAATGCAATCTAGATTAGACTGTCGCAGCAGTGCTCCGACAGAGACCCCGAAACCCACCCACAAACACCAGGAAGCCCCCCAAACAGGCCCCCGAAAACGCTACATTGAGCAAGATGTCAGAAGAAATAGCAAAAAAAAATTCTGCATGGATTTTGTCCAAACCACTTCTATACGGTATTAGACCTTCCCAGGAATGCCCCAAGACCCGCCAACCCACCCGCAAAAAAGCACGCGACTACACCCCCAAACAGCCTAAAAGCAAAATCTCATACTTACAATATCTCTCGGCCTTCGGTCCAAACGCGCTGTGCAGCTAGGTCATCATCATAACTCCTGTGTTCCACCATGGATTTCCTGAAAAGCAAATGCAATCTAGATTAGACTGTCGCAGCAGTGCTCCGACAGAGACCCCGAAACCCACCCACAAACACCAGGAAGCCCCCCAAACAGGCCCCCGAAAACGCTACATTGAGCAAGATGTCAGAAGAAATATCAAAAAAAAATTCTGCATGGATTTTGTCCAAACCACTTCTATCCGGTATTAGACCTTCCCAGGAATGCCCCAAGACCCGCCAACCCACCCGCAAAAAAGCACGCGACTACACCCCCAAACAGCCAAAAAGCAAAATCTCATACTTACAATATCTCTCGGCCTTCGGTCCAAACGCGCTGTGCAGCTAGGTCATCATCATAACTCCTGTTTTCCACCACGGATTTCCTGAAAAGCAAATGCAATCTAGATTAGACTGTCACAGCAGTGCTCCCAGACCCCAAAACTCACCCACAAACACCCGGAACCCTGCCAAAGAGCACCTCAAAGGCAAGCAAGTCAGCAAAAACGGCAAGAAATTTCCGCCTCATATTTGGTCCAAACCACTTTTATCCGTTATTAGAGCTTCACAGCAATGGCCCCAGAGCCCTCAACTCACCCGCAAAGAAGTAGAACACCCCCACAAGTGCTGAGTCTTTCTTCATTGGGCGTAATCCAGCCCTCTGCTTTGAGGGAAATAGGAGTCTGGAGGAGGAGGATAGAGGAGCATGTTCTTCTGAACTTGTGAACCTGAGGAATGTACACTGCGGCACCTTCAAATCAATAAGCAAACAAGTGAAGACAGTTCTGCTGATGGGCTTGTTTTTGTCATTAGGTGATTAAAGTTTGAATTAAATTAACTGTGCAAAACAAAGAAAGACAGACACACAGGAATAAAAGTGAATAAGGACGAAAAAGAAAGTTATTGATTCATTGTCTCATTTTCAGGGCTCGGTGTCAGGGAATAAGAATAAGAGTTCGTCATCATACTCTGCGAATTCAGGCAGGATGCGGTCAGTGTCACCGAACAGAGAACAAATTCCCTCATCTACGTTGCTGTCCTCCTCGTCTTCATGCGGCGTGGTTTCTCGTACTTTGTAATCTGGTGGTATGAGGTGCTGATTCATCTTTATCATTGTTAACCTCGCCACAGTTTTGGGCGAGAGGCGGCTCATTTTGGGAGTTACAATGCCACCAGCAGCACTGAAAACACGTTCAGAAGACACACTTGCGAGTGGGCAAGACAAGTAGTTTATAGCCAGGTTGGAGAGCTGTGGCCACAATTGTTTTTTCCCATGCCAATACTCCAATGGCTCATCATTAAGAAAGACCTCTGTTGAGTCATTCAGATAGTCCTGCACCATCGACTCAAGGTCCTCAATGGTTCCTCCACTTTGCTTACTTTATGCTGTGCCTGTGACCTTTTTTCGAGAACCATACCCAAGCCAAGATAGCCAATCCTCTTCAGCAGCCAATGTTACTCTTGTGTGTGGTGCAGATGATCCGGTTGCCGGTGTCTTTAACGGCTGAGAGGTCACTTGTGCCACAGCCACAGGTGCAGAAGTGGATTCTTTTGACTGGGGATGGCCTGCTGATGCTGATGCTGATGTACTGCCTTCTCCTTCAATATCCTGCCGTTCTTTTTCAAACCTCTTGGCTGACCTGGCTAGCCAAAGTTTGTACTTTTTAACATCTTCATCAGCAAAAGGAAAGAATGCTTGGCCTGCCAGCGCCTTTGTGTAGCGTGGATCCAGAATAGTAGCACAAATGTAATGCTGTTCTGAGTTGATCATTTTAAGACGTTCATCACCACGTAGGCGCTCTAATAATTTCTCCGACAAAACAAAAGGGTCTTTGTTTTTTTCATCTTTTTCTAACTCAGAAGACACCGCCTTCAGTTGGTGCTCCAGCATGCACAACAATGGGATAGCTTTTCCCAAATTACAGTCCTCCTGGCTGACTGCACGCGTGAAGACCTCAAAAGGACGAAGCATTTCTGTCATGCTTTTAACTATGTCCCATTGCGCCGCATCCATCCTCAGGTCCTTCTGAGCTGTACCCTGTTTTAAGAAATAGTGATCGAGTACCGTATACTGCTCATACAGACGCTCAAGCATGTAGAAGGTTGAGTTCCAACGTGTTGACACCTCCTGGATGAGTGCTTTCACTGGCATTCGACGTTGATGTAGCAGGCTCCTCAGATGCTTCCGGGCCTTAAAAGAATGGCTGAAATGGTTGCACATTTTTCGGCAGGTGGCCATTACCTCGCACGCTGGACTGTCTTTATCACTCAAGAATTTTTGAACTACCAGGTTGATACAGTGCGCCAAACACGGCACTCTGAAATAGTCACCCAGCGCCATGGCCTTAACTACATTGGCGCCATTATCCGTGGAAACATAACCAATCTGGCATTTTTTTGGGGACAGCCAGTGAAAGACCTTTTTGTTAAACTCGTCCAAAATGTTTCGTGCTGTGTGACGTTTCTCCAAGCCAAACATGGCTAGTGTTGCATGTTTCCGAGCAGCTTTAAAAACTTGGTCCGGGTCAACACCTGCGTTTAGCTTTGCTTTAACCCCTGAAAAAGAGACCCAGTGTGCAGTGATGCACATGTAATCAGCGCCTGCGCCACTGGTCCACATGTCTGTTGTCAGATGTATAGTGTGAACAGCACTCTTCTGCAAAGCTGCCCCAATCACCTCCAGCACATGTTCATGTAGTGCTGGAACCGCAACTCGGGCAAAATAGAACCGGCTAGGAACCTTCCATTTAGGGCAGAGCGCTGCCACTAATTCTAGAAAACCTACCGCTTCTACAAAAGAAAAAGGGAGAAGGTCCAGAGCTAGCATTTTAGCCAGCTTAGTGTTATACAGACGCGTCAGTGGGTGGTTGCGTTCATATGGCGCGTCAGAACAAAACATGGTTCTAATGTTGCCCTGGACCAAGCATTTACGGGATGATAATGGCTTCGTTGACCCAATTTTGCTCGCTGGTGAACTTTTTCGCATTGGTGTCTCACTCGCTCCAACACTCTTAGTGTGCCTCACATGGGGTGTGCTGCTGACAGGGGTACTGGGTGTAAGTGAAGTGTTTGACACGTCTTCTTCCTCCTCGTCATCATCAGATGAAACATCAACGTTTTCTTGACTTCCAATTCGGGCTTCCTTGATCTCCTTCAGGTGCGCAAACCATTGGACAGCGTGCTGTCTCCTAAGATGACCTCTCTGGCCTCCGGTACCATAGTTGGTACCAAACTTACCATGACTGTGAGAAGTTGGCCTGATAGGTGATGTTTCCAATTCTGGAACCACCTATTATCAGACCAAACAATCCCTTATGGTGTCAGGTTGTAAGTCAACCTTGTTAGACAAGCTATCCTAGGGGTAGCATGGACTAAGCAGCCTAAAGGCTTAACTTAAGAGGTCGTGTTAAGCGAGCTGTTTTACCACATACAATCCTGTAATATCAAATGAAAGGACACCACAAAAGTATATATTATAAAAATATATGTGTTTATTACTAAAAACAATCCCCAGTATTCTTTATGAATAAAGGGGCACAAGCATTAAATCAAAAGCACAGTTTAAACATACAAGTTGCACAATTATGGATGAGGGCGGGTGGCCACTCAAACCATATACTAAACAAGTGGTATAAGAGATACCAATCGAACAGTGGTTAGGCCTAGGGCCTAGGGAATCGCTGGGAGCAGTCAGGACAAGCAATGCTGAAGTCGGGAGAGGCGCACGGGATTCGGGAGCAGTGCGGAAAGCGCACGCATGCACCAATGTTAACCAAAGGTGCGTAAAAGTTGCAAAGTTAAAGTTTAAGGACACTTCTGCTGAACCTAGAGGAACAAAACTTAAGACACCGACCCTAGAGATGTGTACCAGTGTGGGAACACCGGCGGAGCAAAGTTACCTCACCCACAGGAAGCGGGTGCACAGGGTCGAAGTTGAGTCGGGTTTCGTCACGCAGGCTCTTGGTGCTTGAAGCTGAAAGGGCTGCAGGCGGGGTGAAAGAGAAGTGTCCGGTGGAGTCCAAGGGTGGACTCGAGTCGAAAAGTACCTGAAAGCAGAGGGGACAGAGTCTGGGTCACTCAGCAGTGACCAGGGTGGAACCAGGACGGAACCAGGCAATGTCGGGCGCAATCAGGTCGCTGTTGAGGTGCTTCTCTCTGCTGTCACGTGGGCTCTGGGGCATCTACGACGTCCAGGAGCAGGTCACGATCTGTCCCACGCCAGCTCTCGCCGTCGGCGCTGTCGGCTTCAAGATTGGAGCAAACAACACTTGGCAAAAGCAATCCACGCGGAACCGGGAGATTGCTTCTCACTCAAACCAGGAGGGTCAGAGTGGGGGCTCCTTTTCAGGGGAGCTGGTGTAAATCTGGAGCAACCAGATTCACAAGTCGATTTCAAGTTTTCGTCGGCACAGGGGCCACTAGCCGGCTGGCAAGTGACCGGGCCAACGCATTGAGCCAAAAGTAGCAGAAGGGCCCCACGCAGCACTCAATGAGTGTAGAGGGGTGAGCTTCGGTGCAAGAGTGGCTCAGGGTTGGGGCTTCTCAAACCCCGGTGTACAGCTTCAAGGGTCACTCGTGGGCTGCACAGTCAGCGTCTCGTGGTCAATTCAAGATGGCGTGCCCCACGCTTCCGGTCGCCTCCACGGGTCTCAGCTCTGCAGGGACTGTGGATCGGGCTGTTGGAAAGCAGGCAGGCTTGATCTCGTCGATCTCTGTCGCTCGAGTTCCGGCGGGAACTGCAACAAAGTAGACGTCGATAGCTGGATGGTGCCTGTTTGCACAGGGTGGTCACTCCTTGACCACAAGGGAGATTCTTCGGGCTTCTACGTTGAGTAGGATGTCGAAGGGTCCAGAATTTCGTTTCTTATGTTTCTTCCAGGAAATCTGAAGTGCATTGGCACTGCTCCCACTCTTATTCGAATCTGGGGGGCGTGATTACCTGCTAGGTCCCCCCCTATGGGAGGGACCCAGGAAGGGGGTGGATACACCCCTTTCCTTTGATCCAGGCCGCCCTGGCATGAGGGCTGGAGTGCCCCAGAACCGGTTTGGCCGGATTATGCAAGGGGCAGCCTTGTGCGCCCCAGGCAGTGTCTGGTTTCTTTCAGACCTCCCTGCTACAATCCACTATCTCCTGTCTGGAGGGTGGTGACACCCTCCTGCGACAGGAAACCCTTTGTCCAGGCCCCATTTGGCTGAGTTTCGGTCAGCTGCAGGGGTCCAGACTCTTGTCTGTGGCAGAGGCATCCATTTTGTGGATCTAAGGCCCTTTTAGAAATTAACCGCATTAAAGTAAAGGAACATGTCTTACCCCTCTAGAGGGGTGGAATGCTATCCCCGTCGCCAGAACTGGCGAGGGGATAGTATTCCAAATCGTATGACACCTTACACGACATGTTTTGATAAAGCCAAACCAGAGTTGCTATATAACCGCGAGGATTATAAGGCACTTAAGAGTATATGGTATGGTATTATCCTGAAACAGCTTAGGGAGTTGTTCCCGACAGCTGCAGACAGGCTCAGCTCATGCTAGAGCTCCATCTCACATTAAACCACGCACTCTGCCTCCAGGATTGATGAGGCCTTCCATAGGAGTGGCTCACAGGTTTATATGTGTCCAGATATAGGTTTAGATATAGGTATACTATACCTAAGTAAGGGGTGATTACACCACCTTACCCCAGCTGAGTGATCAGCCAGTTGTGTCAATTTAAGAACCAGCCAGGGGTGGCAAAAGATATGCTGCAGCCCCTGGTAGGCCTTGGTGGCCCCTATGCCCTGGGCACCTATAGTGCATTATACAGGGGCTGACAAGGAGTCCATTTCCAATTGTGGTATGTACCTAGGGTACATGGAATCCATTTTACAGAGAGAGCAGATGGCCTGGGGCCCTGATTAGCAGGGAACCAGGTCAACTAAGTCAAAAAACCAGCTAAACACAGGCAAAAAAATCTGGGGTAACCATAGTCAGGTAGCCACCTTCCTACACAACCCCCCCCCAAACGAAAGGAGATAAGGCTATCCTTGGCCAGGTAAGCCTATATTGCCTGAGTGGCCATATAAGGAAGTACCTGCACTAGCATGGGTACCCCCTGTCTCATGGTCCACTAAGCAGTCCCTCACCCTTGGGGTATTAGAGGGTCTCCACCATAGGGAATCACTACCTTGGGTGTGTTTAGGCAAAGTTAAAGGCTGGTTTGGATATGGAGTATTGAAGTGAGGCTCTACTAAATTAGGGCTTAGCTTCCTCCAATTATCTTCCACCATGTGTGCCTTTCTTTCTTTAACTGAGTTGCACTGTGCTCTCAGGGTCAACCTCTGGCTACCTAAAGCTGGAGGCCGGGTCCCTCTGTTTGGCTTGCTGGAGGGACAGGTCAGGTTTGGGCCCTTTGGGTCCCAGGTTTGGCTGTGCCCAACAGAATCCATCTGTGGGAGGTCCCTAACTGTTTTTAAGGGGGCTCCCTCAGGAGTTTTTAAAGTTTTCACCTCACTAGGGCTACTAGTTTTGGTGCCCCTAATCTGTTGATGGGGGTGCTTTATTTGACAGGGGGCCCTCTGGGTCTCACTGTCCTTCTTGTCCTCTGCAGCCCTGGGCTGGCTAAGGCAAGGGAGAGAGGGGCAGGTTACCTGCTCCAGACTGGGTCCCACCTGAGAAGGGTCCACTGACATCAGAGGCTCTGTCAGGCTAGGCCCAACCACCTCTGGGGCAGTTCCTTCATCAGGGGTAAGATAAGTTCCCTGAGGAGGCTGATCCTGTCCTAAAGTCTGGTGAGGGGGAGATTTCTCTTCCTCCTCCATGCTCTCAGTTTGTGTGGAGTTATCCATCATTTCAGGCTTCACAACACACATATCAGTTTGAGTTTGGGCTGTGGCCATCACAGCCCCACCAACCTTTTCAGGAGGAGACTCAGTTTGGGTTTCTGCTGTTATCATAACAGCTTTGCTATTCTGTTCAGGAAGAGCTTTTGCTAAAGATGGGGCAGAGATTTTCTCAGCCCTACTAACCTTTTCAGGAAGGACATCTTGAATTGGGGCTGTAGCCATTACAGCCCCACTAACCTTTCCTTTGGAGTTTATCATTCTAGAATGGATTTCCTGTTCAACCTCAGCCCAGGCTGAGATTTCCAAATCATTACCAAGTAGGCAGTCTACAGGCAAGTTTGGTGACACTGCCACTCTCTTTGGGCCAATGACACCTCCCCAGCTGAGACTTACTACTGCCATGGGATGATTTGTTTGGATTCCATCAATGTTTGTAACCTGGTATGTGGCACCAGGTAAAAGTTGCTTAGAGGGGACTATGCCATCAGCCACCATGGTGATGCTAGCCCCTGTGTCTCTAAAAGCTTCAACTTTCAAACCATTGATGATGGGTTCTTGTCTATATTTGCTCAAAGTACTTGGGCAATCAGAGAAGTTGGCAAACCCCATGCCAGTCTCATAAACAAGATTATTTGGGGAGGGGGACCTGGATAGGCCAGGGTCCTCCTGGGCTCCAAAAGTAAACCCACCCAGATTCCTGGGTGTGCTCCCACTTCCTGGGGGATTACTGCTGACAGTAACAGGAGGTGTTGGAGCTGGCTTTGGAGGTATATTCTCTTTATTGTTATTCTTGGGACAACAGTTGTCTGTTTTGTAATGCCCAACCTGTTTACAGGCATAACAATAAGGCTTTTTCTCAGTTGAAGAAGTGTCTTGGGACCCACCCCCATTCTTGGAGTTTTGGGGCCCTGGGGAAGTCTTTTCTTTATTTTTATCCCCACCCTTATCTTGAGGCTTGGTAGACTCCTTCTTCTGGTTACTGTCCTGATTCTTAGGCCTAATCCTGGTTCTGACCCACTTGTCTGCCTTCTTTCCCAATTCTTGGGGAGAGGTCAGATCAGAGTCCACCAGGTGCTGGTGTAAGAGCTGGTTCTGACAATTACTTAGGATCTGCTCCCTCATAATCAAATTATACAATCCTGTAAAGTCATGTACTTTGCTGCCATGTAGCCAACCCTCCAGAGCCTTAGTTGCACAATCAACAAAATCAGTCCAGTCCTGAGTCTGTGTCTTCTGGGTGTCTCTGAACTTCAACCTGTACTGTTCAGTGGTTAAGCCAAACCCATCTATTAGGACACTCTTCAGGACTTTGTAATTGTTTGCATCCTCATGTCTAACAGTGAGGAGCTTATCTCTCCCTTTCTCTGAAAAGGAGTACCATAAGATTGCTGCCCACTGTTCCTCAGGAACCTGCTGTACCATGCAGGCTCTCTCAAGAGCAGTTATCTACTTGTGGATGTCATCCCCTTCCTTGTAGGGGGGCACAATCTTTGTCAGGTTTCTACTATCATAGGACCTGGGTTTCTCTTTAGGAATATTGCTGCCACCAGTGGCATCTAAGCCACACAATTTTTGCTCTCTTGCCAAGGCAAGTCTAGCTTGAGCCAAGGCTACCTCCTCCCTCTCTATTTGGAGTTTGACAGCCCTCATTCTGGCCCTATGCTCTAGCTTTTGAGAAGCAGTCATGCCTCTCTGAGATTCTCTAGAGGCACTAGAAATATGAGAGTCCCCTGAGGGAGATCTCACTCTTCTGTTGCCTGGGAGAATGACATGGTTGGATCTGGGGAGGTGCTGGCCCTCTCCATTTCCCAGTAGGTCTAAGTTGGCCTGGTTAAGCCTGGCAACTTGAACCTGGCTACCCCTCTGATCCTGATTCTCTGGGTCCTCTACTTCTGAGTCCTCCTCCTCCTCCTCTTCCTCCTCTTCTTCTTCCTCCTCTGGAGTGGTATCAGTTACAGGGGGGTTCACTCCTTCTCCTGATTCTAAGGGAGGTTCATTTCCCTTCTCTAAGTCATCCTGCTCTAGAATGGCTATCAGGATAGGACAGGTGGGACTTCTGCCCCTTTTTAACCCTCTTGATATGCACAAGGCAATCAAGTCCTTTCGGGTTAACTTGTCATAGCTGGAAGTTGCCTTGGTAAGGTCAACTGTCACAGTAGCAGACCCTGAGGCTTTTCCTGTGTCAGACATGACTGTTAGTGAGGTGTAAGTGGTGCACTTACCTATACTAAGTGTTTTCCTACTGTACCTTGCTAGTGAGTTGTAGTCAGGGTGTGCTAATCCCTTTAATCTACAACTACTAAGTTCAGTAGAACTTAATATGCTAAGCTTTTGATTTATATGTACCTAGAGGTACTTGATGTGATCTTTCAATTTGATAAAAGATTGCAATGGTAAAACAACAGCAAGCTCAAATCCCACCGCTGCCACCAATGTGAGAAGTTGGCCTGATAGGTGATGTTTCCAATTCTGGAACCACCTATTATCAGACCAAACAATCCCTTATGGTGTCAGGTTGTAAGTCAACCTTGTTAGACAAGCTATCCTAGGGGTAGCATGGACTAAGCAGCCTAAAGGCTTAACTTAAGAGGTCGTGTTAAGCGAGCTGTTTTACCACATACAATCCTGTAATATCAAATGAAAGGACACCACACAAGTATATATTATAAAAATATATGTGTTTATTACTAAAAACAATCCCCAGTATTCTTTATGAATAAAGGGGCACAAGCGTTAAATCAAAAGCACAGTTTAAACATACAAGTTGCACAATTATGGATGAGGGCGGGTGGCCACTCAAACCATATACTAAACAAGTGGTATAAGAGATACCAATCGAACAGTGGTTAGGCCTAGGGCCTAGGGAATCGCTGGGAGCAGTCAGGACAAGCAATGCTGAAGTCGGGAGAGGCCCACGGGATTCGGGAGCAGTGCGGAAAGCGCACGTATGCACCAATGTTAACCAATGGTGCGTAAAAGTTGCAAAGTTAAAGTTTAAGGACACTTCTGCTGAACCTAGAGGAACAAAACTTAAGACACCGACCCTAGAGATGTGTACCAGTGTGGGAACACCGGCGGAGCAAAGTTACCTCACCCACAGGAAGCGGGTGCACAGGGTCGAAGTTGAGTCGGGTTTCGTCACGCAGGCTCTTGGTGCTTGAAGCTGAAAGGGCTGCAGGCGGGGTGAAAGAGAAGTGTCCGGTGGAGTCCAAGGGTGGACTCGAGTCGAAAAGTACCTGAAAGCAGAGGGGACAGAGTCTGGGTCACTCAGCAGTGACCAGGGTGGAACCAGGACGGAACCAGGCAATGTCGGGCGCAATCAGGTCGCTGTCGAGGTGCTTCTCTCCGCTGTCACGTGGGCTCTGGGGCATCTACGACGTCCAGCAGCAGGTCACGATCTGTCCCACGCAGGCTCTCGCCGTCGGCGCTGTCGGCTTCAAGATTGGAGCAAACAACACTTGGCAAAAGCAATCCACGCGGAACCGGGAGATTGCTTCTCACTCGAACCAGGAGGGTCAGAGTGGGGGCTCCTTTTCAGGGGAGCTGGTGTAAATCTGGAGCAACCAGATTCACAAGTCGATTTCAAGTTTTCGTCGGCACAGGGGCCACTAGCCGGCTGGCAAGTGACCGGGCCAACGCGTTGAGCCAAAAGTAGCAGAAGGGCCCCACGCAGCACTCGATGAGTGTAGAGGGGTGGGCTTTGGTGCAAGAGTGGCTCAGGGTTGGGGCTTCTCAAACCCCGGTGTACAGCTTCGAGGGTCACTCGTGGGCTGCACAGTCAGCGTCTCATGGTCAATTCAAGATGGCGTGCCCCACGCTTCCAGTCGCCTCCACGGGTCTCAGCTCTGCAGGGACTGTGGATCGCGCTGTTGGAAAGCAGGCAGGCTTGATCTTGTCGATCTCTGTCGCTCGAGTTCCGGCGGGAACTGCAACAAAGTAGACGTCGATAGCTGGATGGTGCCTGTTTGCACAGGGTGGTCACTCCTTGACCACAAGGGAGATTCTTCGGGCTTCTACGTTGAGTAGGATGTCATAGGGTCCAGAATTTTGTTTCTTATGTTTCTTCCAGGAAATCTGAAGTGCATTGGCACTGCTCCCACTCTTATTCGAATCTGGGGGGCGTGATTACCTGCTAGGTCCCCCCCTATGGGTGGGACCCAGGAAGGGGGTGGATACACCCCTTTCCTTTGATCCAGGCCGCCCTGGCACGAGGGCTGGAGTGCCCCAGAACCGGTTTGGCCGGATTATGCAAGGGGCAGCCTTGTGCGCCCCAGGCAGTGTCTCGTTTCTTTCAGACCTCCCTGCTACAATCCACTATCTCCTGTCTGGAGGGTGGTGACACCCTCCTGCGACAGGAAACCCTTTGTCCAGGCCCCATTTGGCTGAGTTTCGGTCAGCTGCAGGGGTCCAGACTCTTGTCTGTGGCAGAGGCATCCATTTTGTGGATCTAAGGCCCTTTTAGAAATTAACCGCATTAAAGTAAAGGAACATGTCTTACCCCTCTAGAGGGGTGGAATGCTATCCCCGTCGCCAGAACTGGCGAGGGGATAGTATTCCAAATCGTATGACACCTTACACGACATGTTTTGATAAAGCCAAACCAGAGTTGCTATATAACCGCGAGGATTATAAGGCACTTAAGAGTATATGGTATGGCATTATCCTGAAACAGCTTAGGGAGTTGTTCCCGACATCTGCAGACAGGCTCAGCTCATGCTAGAGCTCCATCTCACATTAAACCACGCACTCTGCCTCCAGGATTGATGAGGCCTTCCATAGGAGTGGCTCACAGGTTTATATGTGTCCAGATATAGGTTTAGATATAGGTATACTATACCTAAGTAAGGGGTGATTACACCACCTTACCCCAGCTGAGTGATCAGCCAGTTGTGTCAATTTAAGAACCAGCCAGGGGTGGCAAAAGATATGCTGCAGCCCCTGGTAGGCCTTGGTGGCCCCTATGCCCTGGGCACCTATAGTGCATTATACAGGGGCTGACAAGGAGTCCATTTCCAATTGTGGTATGTACCTAGGGTACATGGAATCCATTTTACAGAGAGAGCAGATGGCCTGGGGCCCTGATTAGCAGGGAACCAGGTCAACTAAGTCAAAAAACCAGCTAAACACAGGCAAAAAAATCTGGGGTAACCATAGTCAGGTAGCCACCTTCCTACAATGACTAACTGCAATCTTACAAATGCTACAAATGGCGAACTTTTCCCTTTTTGGACAAACAGTAAAGAAGTCCCAATCTGGGGACTTGAATTGTCTGTGGGGGCCGGAGGAGGCGGCGATACTGGTGGTGGTGGTCATGCTGCTAATGCCAGATGAAGTGGAGGATGTGGATTGCCGAACTTTAGTACGTTGTGCACTTTCACCGCCACTAATTAAGGTTGAGGTGGATGGAGGTCCCTTCTTGCGAGAAAGAAATATGGAAGCGGTACGAGTTGGTGTACTACTTAACTCAAATGATTGTGGTGTTTCCACCGCCTCCTCGTCGACAACATCATCATCATCACGCTCAGCAGCTCTTCGGGCTAGGGTCAAAATGTCTGTTTGCTGCATGCCCGCTGGGGCTGCAGTGACCTTTATGATGACTGGGTCGTCGTTGTCAGAGTCTTCATCAGCAGCAGTATCCGCCACTTCTTGTTGAGCCTCATCACACTCCATAACTCTGAGACTTTGGACAAGCTTCCTTTTACGCTTAACTACCTTTGTCAGATCATGGTGTGCCTCACTCTCAGACGGCAGTGGTGCTGGTTCCCAATTTTGATCCGTATCATCAGAAGGAGGTGTGCTTGAAGAAGATGTAGACACCACCCTTGATCTCTTCCTTGCTAGGGGTGTGGAAGACAATGAATGATCATCAGGAGGAGTGGCTTCCTCAAATGATACCTCGCCTTGATTGTCGATTTCCTGATGTGCCCCTACTTCGGGAGGAACAACTATTGTGGGCACTTGTGACCCTCCATGCACCTCTGCTTGCGCATCTCCTTGCGCTGCCTCTCCTTCCACATGTACTTGGGCTTGTACTTGCACATGTGGTTTTTGTTGCGGCTGTGGTTGTTCAACACTCGTCAGATGAGTTACAACAACCTGTGTTGATTGAGGGACATTGCTGCTACTTTCTTGCGATGAGCCAACATCACTGGTCGATGGTGATTGAACAACTAGACTGCCTCTGCAGCAGTGAAGGGCTTGGACTTAAGTTGGCGTGGTGGTGGTGGTGGCACTGAGCCCAATGGAGCGGGGGTGCTGCTCCCAGCTTGGTCCCCAGCAGATCCCGCTGCTGCTGCAGGCATACTTTTTTTTTTACTCCCAAAAAAAGGGGCGGCCGGCACACCAGTCTCCTTGGTAACTTGCTTCTTCTGCTCCTTACTGGCAACTTTCTTGCTAGAGGAGCTACGGGTAACTTTTTTTGGGGCCATCTTCTTCAGAGCAGGTCAGAACAGCAGGCAGCAGTTGCACGAGTTGCAGAGTTGTCTGTGTCCAGACGTGACGTCGCGTGACGTTATGCTGCACACACACACCGCTGCAGGACTTCTTCCTGGCACTGGTGGTTCTCTTGAGTCTTGTGCACCTAAAAGCAATGGAAGACAGAGGAACATCAAAAAATTTCCAAAAAATCGAAAAACACAGAAAAATCAGCACAATCCCATGCCATCCATGATGTTTACATTCAAGACACCCCTCAGAAAGACTAGGCCCATGCAACACTCACTACCCCTGGGCATAAAGGTTGAAAGCTAAGCAAAATGGTTGCAGACCTAAGAACACTGCCTGCATTCAAAATGTCCGCCTGCCTCCCAGCACATGGCCAGGGCCTGCCTGTTGCAGCACTCAAAATGGCCCCCACCCACACGGCCAGTCCCCATGAACACCCCAAAAAATCGAAAACCACACAAAAATCAGCACAATCCCAAGCCATCCATGGCCTCAATGATGTTTAAATTCAAGAAGACACCCCACAGAAAGACTAGGCCCATGCAACACTCACCACCCCTGGGCAAAGGGCCCCACCAGCAGCCCCAAAAAAACGACAAAAACCACAAAAATCTGCACAATCCCAGCCCATCCATGGCCTCAATGGTGTTTAAATTCAAGAAGGCACCCCACCGAAAGACTAGGCCCATGCACCACTCACTACCCCTGGGCATAATGGATGAAAAGTAGGCAAAATAAGTGGAGGCCTCAGACACTGCCTCTCTTCAAAATGGCCCCTTGCACCCCAAGCACATGTTGCCTGCTGTACCAGCACTCAAGATGGCCACCACCACCACCCACATGGCCAGTCCACATTAACAGTACACCCCCCAAAAACCGAAAAACACCCAAAAATCACCACAATCCAATGCCATCCAGGATGTTTACATTAAAGAGAGTGAGACCCCACAGGCACACTCAGTCCATGCACCACTACCCATGGGCAAAAGGCCACACCAGCGGCCCCCAAAAAACAACAAAAAACACAAAATTCAGCACAATCCCAGCCCATCCATGGCCTCAATGATGTTTAAATTCAAGAAGATACTCCACAGAAAGACTAGGCCCATGCAACACTCACCACCCCTGAGCAAAGGGCCCCACCAGCAGCCCCAAAAAACGACAAAAAACCACAAAATTCAGCACAATCCCAGCCCATCCATGGCCTCAATGGTGTTTAAATTCAAGAAGACACCCCACCGAAAGACTAGGCCCATGCACCACTCACTACCCCTGGGCATAATGGATGAAAAGTAGGCAAAATAAGTGCAGGCCTCAGACACTGCCTCTCTTCAAAATGGCCCCTTGCACCCCAAGCACATGTTGCCTGTACCAGCACTCAAGATGGCCACCACCACAACCCACATGGCCAGTCCACATCAACAGTACACCCCAAAAAAACCGAAAAACACCCAAAAATGACCACAATCCAATGCCATCCAGGATGTTTACATTAAAGAGAGTTAGACCCCACAGGCACACTCAGTCCATGCACCACTACCCCTGGGCAAAAGGCCACACCAGCAGCCCCCAAAAAACGACAAAATTCAGCACAATCCCAGCCCATCCATGGCCTCAATGGTGTTTAAATTCAAGAAGACACCCCACCGAAAGACTAGGCCCATGCACCACTCACTACCCCTGGGCATAATGGATGAAAAATAGGCAAAATAAGTGCAGGCCTCAGGCACTGCCTCTCTTCAAAATGGCCCCTTGCACCCCAAGCACATGTTGCCTGTACCAGCACTCAAGATGGCCACCACCACCACCCACATGGCCAGTCCACATTAACAGTACACCCCAAAAAAAACGAAAAACACCCAAAAATCACCACAATCCAATGCCATCCAGGATGTTTACATTAAAGAGAGTGAGACCCCACAGGCACACTCAGTCCATGCACCACTACCCATGGGCAAAAGGCCACACCAGCAGCCCCCAAAAAACAACAAAAAACACAAAATTCAGCACAATCCCAGCCCATCCATGGCCTCAATGATGTTTAAATTCAAGAAGATACCCCACAGAAAGACTAGGCCCATGCAACACTCACCACCCCTGAGCAAAGGGCCCCACCAGCAGCCCCAAAAAACGACAAAAAACCACAAAATTCAGCACAATCCCAGCCCATCCATGGCCTCAATGGTGTTTAAATTCAAGAAGACACCCCACCGAAAGACTAGGCCCATGCACCACTCACTACCCCTGGGCATAATGGATGAAAAGTAGGCAAAATAAGTGCAGGCCTCAGACACTGCCTCTCTTCAAAATGGCCCCTTGCACCCCAAGCACATGTTGCCTTCTGTACCAGCACTCAAGATGGCCACCACCACCACCCACATGGCCAGTCCACATCAACAGTACACCCCAAAAAAAACGAAAAACACCCAAAAATCACCACAATCCAATGCCATCCAGAATGTTTACATTAAAGAGAGTTAGACCCCACAGGCACACTCAGTCCATGCACCACTACCCCTGGGCAAAAGGCCACACCAGCAGCCCCAAAAAAACGACAAAAAACACAAAATTCAGCACAATCCCAGCCCATCCATGGCCACAATGGTGTTTAAATTCAAGAAGACACCCCACCGAAAGACTAGGCCCATGCACCACTCACTACCCCTGTGCATAATGGATGAAAAGTAGGCAAAATAAGTGCAGGCCTCAGACACTGCCTCTCTTCAAAATGGCCCCTTGCACCCCAAGCACATGTTGCCTGTACCAGCACTCAAGATGGCCACCACCACCACCCACATGGCCAGTCCACATCAACAGTACACCCCAAAAAAACGAAAAACACCCAAAAATCACCACAATCCAATGCCATCCAGGATGTTTACATTAAAGAGAGTGAGACCCCACAGGCACACTCAGTCCATGCACCATTACCCCTGGGCAAAAGGCCACACCAGCAGCCCCCAAAAAACAACAAAAACACAAAATTCAGCACAATCCCAGCCCATCCATGGCCTCAATGATGTTTAAATTCAAGAAGATACCCCACAGAAAGACTAGGCCCATGCACCACTCACTACCCCTGGGCATAATGGATGAAAAGTAGGCAAAATAAGTGCAGGCCTCAGACACTGCCTCTCTTCAAAATGGCCCCTTGCACCCCAAGCACATGTTGCCTGCTGTACCAGCACTCAAGATGGCCACCACCACCACCCACATGGCCAGTCCACATCAACAGTACACCCCAAAAAAAACGAAAAACACCCAAAAATCACCACAATCCAATGCCATCCAGGATGTTTACATTAAAGAGAGTTAGACCCCACAGGCACACTCAGTCCATGCACCACTACCCCTGGGCAAAAGGCCACACCAGCAGCCCCCAAAAAACGACAAAATTCAGCACAATCCCAGCCCATCCATGGCCTCAATGGTGTTTAAATTCAAGAAGACACCCCACCGAAAGACTAGGCCCATGCACCACTCACTACCCCTGGGCATAATGGATGAAAAATAGGCAAAATAAGTGCAGGCCTCAGGCACTGCCTCTCTTCAAAATGGCCCCTTGCACCCCAAGCACATGTTGCCTGTACCAGCACTCAAGATGGCCACCACCACCACCCACATGGCCAGTCCACATTAACAGTACACCCCAAAAAAAACGAAAAACACCCAAAAATCACCACAATCCAATGCCATCCAGGATGTTTACATTAAAGAGAGTGGGACCCCACAGGCACACTCAGTCCATGCACCACTACCCATGGGCAAAAGGCCACACCAGCAGCCCCCAAAAAACAACAAAAAACACAAAATTCAGCACAATCCCAGCCCATCCATGGCCTCAATGATGTTTAAATTCAAGAAGATACCCCACAGAAAGACTAGGCCCATGCAACACTCACCACCCCTGAGCAAAGGGCCCCACCAGCAGCCCCAAAAAACGACAAAAAACCACAAAATTCAGCACAATCCCAGCCCATCCATGGCCTCAATGGTGTTTAAATTCAAGAAGACACCCCACCGAAAGACTAGGCCCATGCACCACTCACTACCCCTGGGCATAATGGATGAAAAGTAGGCAAAATAAGTGCAGGCCTCAGACACTGCCTCTCTTCAAAATGGCCCCTTGCACCCCAAGCACATGTTGCCTGTACCAGCACTCAAGATGGCCACCACCACAACCCACATGGCCAGTCCACATCAACAGTACACCCCCAAAAAACGAAAAACACCCAAAAATCACCACAATCCAATGCCATCCAGGATGTTTACATTAAAGAGAGTGAGACCCCACAGGCACACTCAGTCCATGCACCACTACCCCTGGGCAAAAGGCCACACCAGCAGCCCCAAAAAACGACAAAAACCACAAAAATCAGCACAATCCCAGCCCACCCATGGCCTCAATGATGTTTAAATTCAAGAAGACACCCCACAGAAAGACTAGGCCCATGCAACACTCACCACCCCTGGGCAAAGGGCCCCACCAGCAGCCCCAAAAAAACGACAAAAACCAAAAAAATCAGCACAATCCCAGCCCATCCATGGCCTCAATGGTGTTTAAATTCAACAAAACAGTTGCATCATGCACCCATAACCAACCCTGGTCCTACTGGATACTGTGGCTGCCCACAATATATTTTATTTAATGTTCTGAAAAAGTTCCAAAATTGAAGTTGCAGCAACTGTAATGCCCCAAACAAACTTACTTGTGAAAGTTGATTTCTAATCCAAAAGTGATCCAAAGAAAGTCAAAAAGGCCTCAAATCCAAATATCCAGCAGCACCCACAAAAAGTAATCCTTCCAGGTCTAGGTCCAAATGAAAGTGACCAGCACATGAAGAAAGCACTGGGAGGAGCCTGCTGGACAGGAACAGGAAGTTGGAGACTGTGGGGCACTTCCTTCCTCCCCCCCCAAAAATTGACTCCTTGCAAAAACAAAGTGCATGCAAATGTCAACCTGAGGAGTGACTCTGATACAAATCATCATTTTCTGAAGGTTTATGCTGTTTGCTGGTGGATTTCTTGTGCAGAATTGCAAAATCTCTATTTCGCGAGTGCGAGATTGTTCCTGTCCGCCGCAACTACGTGTTCGCAATTGCAAACTCTCGCGAGGCGTGCTCTGCAAGGTGGCAAGCCCCGATTACGTATTCGCGGGCGCCAAACTCCCGCGGGATCCCGCAGCAAGATCCAAAATGGCGCAGCACTGGCAAAATATGACCGAGAAAAACAACTCGGCAAACGCTTAATGACGGAAAGTGAACGCCGTGCACCACGCCGTGCGCCGCAATATTGTATCACCAAGCAAAAAATCCGCCGCGAGCGAATTCACGGATTTTCGACAAATTCGCGAGAGTTCGCGGATTGCGAATTTGCCGAAAATCCGCAAAATCCGCGAGCGGAACGGATTTTACGCCCATGCTTAATTGTGATTGCTAAGTAAGAGAGATGGTTCTACACAACTTCTAGCACAATGGCATGCGTTTATTGCTTTCAGTCTCCTTATATCTATGTGAAGTGGATTTTCGCATTGTCATAAAGCGTGAGCTCGAGAAAAGGGAAATGTATTGATAACAGAAGCGCCTGTAAATAATCAGACACCCTTTAGAATGTAGAAGAATTAAACCCATCTTTTGTGAGCTCCAGCAAATCTTGGATCATGTTACAAAGTGTTCCAAAAAAGATGTTGAGGGACATAAAGGTGGGAAAGGAGAATTTGCATTGGTGTCTCTAACAAAGAATGAGCCCTGAGCTCAATGCTTGCCAGAGGGAATATTGCCCCTGCAGGAGGGGGCGTTGGTAGGAAGAGAAGGGAGCCACCCCATTCACAATTACCACCCAAATGGCACAGGTTACAACACCATTGACTTATCCAATCTGACTTTATACATTCATTTATTGAAAGAACAAACATAACTAGTACCAGTGGTTCTTTGTGCTAGGCACCGGAACCTAATTGGAGGTGCGTGGCACCAGCACTTAATTGTCATCACCACACTTATGACACTTTGCCACATGGTGGCGCTGCTGATCTAATTTAGAGATGAGCAGAACAATAGTTGTTTATGAATATAACATACATTGGAAAAAATTCTAATACCTGCCTCTCCAGCAATTCCTTTAGCTTTGGTACCAGGAATAATCTGAACTGTTACACTTGCAGGCGAGGGAGATGGTTAGTAGTTGTTTTGGTACCGTCATTGGCAGTGATTACGGGGCAATGGGAGGTGCAAGCTGCAGTGGCCTCATGGTCAGGGCCCTAACACTTGATATTTTACAAAGTAAGCACTGAACAAGCATTCATCAACAGAGATAGCCAAGGTGGAAACGTTCCACTTCGTTATTCGCAAAGTTCTACCATTAGCAATGTATTTTAACACATCCACTGTACAAAAAACAACTAAAAACAAATCAAACACTAAAAAGGAAAAAAAGGAACAGAGAATAAATAAAGAGGGTATTTGAGACTCATGGTAAGAATAGAATGGTTTATGCAACCATTTTTTTTAAAAAGTAAGAATTCTTTTAGCATTTGCTTGTTTAAGTATTGTTGATAAAAGACACAGAAAACCAGCTTCTAAAATTAACCAATGACATTATTTGGAAACAGCAACAGTAAGGTTTTAAACTACAGAGGTTACAAAGCAGCCCTCACTGGACGCCAACATCAACATAACAAGCATTACTAAAAGCATTAGGTTTTGCATATGGGATTTATAATAATTTTTTGTTGTTGTAGGTTGTAGCTCACTGAGCAGTTGTACAATATAAGTTACAAAAAATCTGTTAAAATGTTATGACTTGTTTATGTATAAAAGGGCAATATAATTTGCTGTTACTAGTGGTATTTTAAAGTGGGAAGATTAGGTAACTGGTTGAGTACAAAGATATAAAAACATGTACTTGATACGGAGGTTTGAAAGTGGTGCATCTATGCAGGGGCAGCCTTAGGCATGTGCAAGCTGTGCACCTTCACAGGGCCGCCAAACCCCAGGGGCTGCCACACCAATATATATCCTTAATATAATAATCCTCTGAGAATGGATACATATTTGCGTGGTGGCCCCTAGCAGGGATTTGGCGACCTCTGGCTATGTTCCACTTCCAAACACCCTGACCCCCCCTCTTCACTGGCCTCCACGCTCCACCCCGCCCAGACCCCCTCTTCCGGGGCCCCCTACCTACGGTCCCTGCCCAGGGCCTCCATGAGCCTAGAGCCACCCCTGATCTATGGAAAGAATAAGTAAAGGGTGGATGACAAACCATACAAGTACAGTGTAAGAGTTGTTTTTGCAAATCCAAAAAAACAAGATTACAAAAACTAGATGAAAAGGTGTTGTTTCGTTATTGTCCATTGTTAAGATAAACAAATTAAAATGTACTCTATATTTTTCAGACAAGCATTTTAGCAGTTGTGCGATATAAGTGAAAGAAACACACTGAAAGTGAGATTATTGTTGTATTGAGATGGGCCAGTTTTTTTTATTACAGATTTCTCTCACTAATGTTTTTTTTATTTTGCACTGCACATTTTTGTTATTATTGCGAAAAAACTTAAACATGAACATAAACTCTGAAACAATAATGAGTATATAGTAAATATTTCCACTTGCATTGTCATTGGCATTGGGTTACTTATGCTTTACAATTTTTTTATTTAAACAGTACACTTTGACATTTTCAATTATTGTGCTATAACCTTTGAAGGTTTTATGTTGTAACAAATACTGTATTTTTTTCCAAGGTATTTGTTATAATGAGTCCCGGTGCACTGTATCTGCTGCACCATTGAAATCATGAATCTAGTGGCTGCTAGATAACTGCATTTTGCCTTTTTTCAGAATGTGCAGTTGGTGTTTTTTTTTATATTATATAACAAAAAATATACATGAGGCTGTTTAAATTAGTTTGGACAACTAAAACCCTTTTTTCGCAATTATTAAGCTAAAATACCACGTGTTAAAAGTATTCAAATAAAAATCAATGCATTTTACATTCACGGAAAGATGAACGGCAAAATTCTTATTATTAGGAAATAACGCCTGCTTCAGTTAATAGAATATCGCTCAATTACCACATTGCTTATTCTTCAGGCCAACGGAAAATACAGGAAATGATATAGGTACCGTCTCCTGAGAGTACATGTTGGCCACCCCTCCCTTTGGGAGTAACACTAGAAGAAGGCCATGAAGGGCTTTCAAATAGTAAAGGAGGAAAAGCTCCAGGCCCTGATGGGGTCCCGCTTGACCTATTAAAAGACGAACCGCATTTGTGGGTCCCCATCCTGGTGAGGACCTTTAATTGCGCGGCAGAAGCTAATTTCCCTCCCTCCTGGGGCCAATCGGTTATTATTCCCCTACACAAGAAAGGTAGCAAATCTGAGGCCTCCAACTACCGGCCGATTTCTTTGTTGGATGCCTCAGTAAAGGTTATGAGTAGGATTCTGCTTAAAAGGTTAGAAACCTGGGCAACTGAATCGAACATTTTAACTAGAGTTCAATATGGTTTCCGGAAAGGTATGGGCACCTTGGAACAATGTGTAAATTTGGACCTTTTAATTAACAAATACACTGTGGCTAAAAATGGCAACCTTTTTTTATGTTTTGCTGATTTGAGCAGCGCGTTTGATTTAGTTAATCATGTTATTCTTTGGGAGGTTTTGCTAGAATCTGGGGCACCGAGGGAAATTGTCCATTTTTTAGCCAGACTTTATGAAAAACTTTCCTGTAAAGTCCGCTACGGCACCCTAGGCGAATGCACCCCTTTTTTTCAAAGTCTCACGGGGCATCCGCCAGGGATGTGTTTTGGCCCCTCTTTTATTTTCCCTGTTTATCAATGGTGTTGACCGTATCCTGGTTGACATTCCAGCAGATGCCCCTCTGATTGGAGGAAAACCTGTCCCACTTTTACTTTATGCGGACGACGCTGTTCTTTTATCTCGCACACGGATTGGCCTCCAGCGTCTAATTGACAGCTTTATGTTGTTTATTCAAAACAGGAGGCTCTGTGTGAATAAATCCAAGACGTATGTTATGTCATGCGGCCAGGCAGCAAAAAAGATGAAGTATACTTTCTTCCTGGATAAAGATAAAATGTCACATGTTAAAACTTTTTGCTATTTGGGAATCACATATAACAGCAGTGGGACTTGGACTTCTGAATTTGATACCATTAGATTGAAAATGCTGCGGACCACCAGCAGCATATTTCGATTTGCCACTAAACTTGGATCGAGAAGCATTCCAGACATGATTAACATATATAATGTTCGTTGTGTCTCTTCTGCACTATATGGGGCTGGTGTATGGGGCCATAATGAAGGCCCATCCCTCCAAATGGATGAAAATAAGTTTTTAAAGAGATTGTTATGTGTCCCTCCTTCCGCCTCCGTTCAATTGATCCATGATGAGGTTGGGATCGAGTTTATATCTGACTTAGCAGCCGTTCGGCCACTCTTATTGTGGCGTTCGATTTGGGCTAAGCCAGAGACTCGATTCACTCAAGATATTATTCTTGATTGTATAGGTTTGGACCATTCATCACGTATACAGTGGTTGAGATACATTCACTTCTGGTATCACTTTTTATTTAACATCGATGTGTTACTTGATCCTGAGCAGGCAGTCTCCATCCCTAAGAAAGAAATCAAGTCAACGTTCTTAAACTTTAAAAAGGCAGAGCGAGATAAAATATATGGTAAGCTAGCCACCGTAAAGTTCTATAAGGACCTGAAACTAACTCCGGGGCTTCAACCTTACCTTGTGAACGTGACCCGTCCCTCGCATCAATTTGTATTAACTCGTGTTAGACTGGGTATCGTAAACCATCTTGTCGCGTTCCCAAACCAGAAAGTTAGATCTGAGACACCCTGCCCGTGTGACAATACTTCACGCCAGAGTTGTTGCCATTTTTTACTTTTTTGCAGTTTTTTTCATTTTCTTAGGGTAAAATATCTCAAGCCCATTTTTATAAAGTACAATACCCGTTCCACAAAGACTGCACTGACATTACTATTCTCATTGGAAAACGTGGATATTTGTTTCTTTTTGGCCACTTATATTTTGAAATGTACAGCTGCCAGGAAAAGTATAGTACTGTAAATTTTCTTATACTTACCTGTCTGTACCTGTGATGTACAGCTGCCAGGAATTGTATAGTGCTGCTATTACTTTATACATTCCTGTCTGTACATAAAAGTTTTATAACAGTTTTGTAAATAAGGATTCATTTTTATATGTTGATGCCTACAGTATGTATTGAATGGTCCCTTTTTTATTCCAAAATGTACCCTTTTATGTCAGTCCAAGTGGCCCGGATTTGTTATGTCGGAAAGTACAGCTGCCAGGAAACTTTACTCGTTATGACAAATCTTTTGATTTCCTGTCTGTACACATATGAACGTTTTATATTGTCGTACTAATCAGTTGTTTTAAAAAAAAAAAAAAAATCTTTTTAACTGTTGCCCACTAGCATTTTCATATGTTTCCTACTCTCCCTTTTCCTTTTTTGTATTATCCGTGTGAATATTGTGTATTAATCTTATAAAACTATGTATTTTATTATGCTTGTATGATTTGTATGTGCAAATCGAATAAAAGCTTATGAACTGAACTGATGTTTTTAGTGCTAGAACAATACATTTTGCACAGTAACGGCCAGTCTGAAAAAAAGCCAGTCCTATCACCTACCTGCCTACTAAGCAAAATGCTTAGTGCTATAAAAAAGTGGAGAATTCATGCCAAATTAGAAAAAAAAATTGTTTTTTTTTAAATGTAAAAGTATTTAAAAAAATGGATAACTTCAGAAAAAAGAACAGCAGCGCAAATCCCATACATTCATCAAACACGCTTGCTCACAAAGCAAGCTTCGGCGCAATGCGACAACAATGCCCAGCAGCTGGAACTTTCTAATTCACTGCTCTTGAAACTATACAGCCTCTTTTTCCAGCCAGTAGAAGGAACAGGCTGCAATCACAAAACTCGAGGAATACTTTTAGAACAAGCACATGACCGTGTTTACAATCCAAGCCTCTGTGGCAGTTGTCTGGTGCTGTAATGTTATGCAGAGAGCGTCCCAAAGGACAAAGGAGGTTAAAAAATCCCTACAGAGCACCACTGAGTGTGATCATGTAAAGCACTGCAATTACTGGGTCGGGTCTATGCTACATAATATGCCAACAACAAACACATAAAAAAGACACATGACACTGAAAAAATGCCATATTATTAGCAGAATAATATCATAGAGAATGTGAAAGTTTCCACCAACCAAAGCAGAGTTGAACAAGCACGCAGCCAGGGGAAGATAAGTATCGGTAAATAGTGAACGCTGTGCAGCCTTACCATAAGAAAAAAAGTTCCATAACTTCTAGACCCGGTGCCACTGCACCTGCTGCATAATTCAAATCATGCCCCTAGAGCCTGCCAGATAACTGCTCTTGTGAATCCCTGTTTAGTAGCTAAATATAGCAATATTTGGTGTTTAGATGAGCTATGGCAACTTTGGGGCCAGTGCCACTGCACCTGCTGCACCATTCAAATCATGACTCGAGTGCCTGCAAGAGAACTGCATTTGTGACTGCTTGGTTAGTATTAAAATATAGCAATATTTGATGTTTAGAGAGATTTCTAGAGCTTTCAGCCCTGGTGTAACTGCACCAGTTGCACCCCTGAAATCATGCCCCTAGTGCCTGCAAGGTAACTGCACGTATGACTGCCTGTTTAGTATTTAAATATAGCAATAATTGGTGTTTGGAGGAGCTATGACAACTTTTGGCCATGGTGCCACTGCACCTGCTGCACCATTTCAATCATGACCCTATTGCCTGCAAGGTAGCTGCACTTGTGAATGCCTGCCTACTAGTTAAATATAGCAATATTAGGTGTTTAGTCGTGTGCCTAGAGCTTTTGTTCCTGGTGTCACTGTGACTCAGGCACCATTGCAATCCTGACCCTAGTGCCTGCTAGATAAATGCACTCGTGACTGTTTATTTAGTCATAAAATGTAACAATAATCTGTGTTTATTGGGGTCCCGAGAGCTTTTGGCCCCGGTGCCACTGCACTTGCTACACCATTCAAATCATGACTATATTACCTCTAAGGTAACTGCACTTGTGACTGCCTGTTTAGTAGTAAAATATAGCTATAGTTAATGTTTAGAGGGGTTCCTAGAGCTTTCGGCCCCGGTGTAACTGCACCACTTGCACCATTGAAATCATGACTTGAGTGCCTGCAAAGTAACTGTACGTGTGACTGCCTGTTTAGTAGTTAAATATAGCAATATTTGATGTTTAGAGAAGTTCTGACAACTTTTGGGCCCGGTGCCACTGCACCTGCTGCAACTTTCAAATCATGACCCTGATGCCTGCAAGATAACTGCATTTGTGACTGCCTGTTTAGTGGTAAACTATAGCAATATTAGGTGTTTGGAGGTGTGCCTAGAGCTTTCGGCCTCGGTGTAACTGCACCTGCTGCACCATTGAAATCATGACCCTAGCGCCTGCAAGATATCTGCATTTGTGACAGCCTGTTTAGTAGTAAACAATAGCTAGATTTGGTGTTTAGAGGACCTATGACAATTGCGGTCCCGGTGCCACTGCACCCGCTGCATCATTTCAACCATGACCCTAATGCCTGCAAGGTAACTGCACTTTTGAATGCATGTTCGGTAGTAAAATATAGCAATATTAGATGTTTAGTAGTGTGCCTAGAGCTTTTGGTCCTGTTATCACTGCATCTGCTGCACTATTGTATTCAGGACCCTAGTGCCTGCTAGATAACTGCATTCGTTACTGTCTGTTTAGTAGTAACATTTAGCAATAATCTGTGTTTAGTGGAGTGCCTAGAGCTTTTGGTCCCGGCAACACTGCAACTGCTGCACCATTGAAATCATGGCCCCAGTGCCTGTTAGATGACTACACGCAGGAGCTTTTGTTGTAAGTTGTAGCTGAATGAGCAGTTATGCAATATAAAGTAATGAAACTCCATTAAAGTGTTATGACTTGTGTATTGAGAAAGGTAATATATTGTGCTGTTACAGGTGGTACTATAAAGCCGTGAGTACCAGCCCACTTAGAGCACTGGCTACGTCTACACCTATTTAAGTCATATCGCTACTAAACTCACTACACTATAGGCAAACCGCTGGCAGTAAAGATAGCCTTCCCTGACCCCGCCAGCCCCATCGTGTGCTGCCAGAGGTCACAATCCAATTCCCCCCACTTTGCCTCCGGATCCCATACCATCCGCGCACGAAACTCCTCATCGTACTGCGCTCATGCGTACCCCCCCCCCGTGATCTGCGCCTTCCGTATAACGTCCATGTATTTAAACAAGGACACCGAGCGCTCAGCGCTCAGGGAATTTCTCGCAATAGACGCTAGCGAAAATTAAAAACGCTGCCGTCCAGTTCTCAATTGTCAAGGGCACCCTCGGTCGTTTCTGCAGCTCATATTCCTCCTCCTTTGACCCTTCCTTCGACCTGACCTCGCGGATGGACGCCATTAAATGCGCCCCCAGCGGCTTCGTGACCCCCATATAGGGGAGCCGCTTTATCTTCAACTCCTTGCTCTCTACCTTCTCCGCACCGCCGTCGGATGCCCCCACCCCCGCCGTACCCCCCGAGGTCCTGGGCGTCCCCCCGGCCCTGACTCCCCAGCTGTACCTTTTTTCGCCGGCGCCAACGGAATTTCTACTGAACCCACACCTTTATCAGCCGTACCTTTTTCCGCAGGCGCTAATGACACTTCCACTGAACCCACACCTTTATCAGTCACATACTTGCCTTTGCACAATCGATCCTCCCCCCACGCTCCCGTCCCCCACCCCCACTGACACCATGCGCGCCGCATTGCTTTTACCTGGCACCAACGCCTCCCCGTGCCGTTCCACACCGCTCTGCTCCGTCACCGGCCAGTCCCTGGCTTGTGTCCGGGCCGCAGCAGCACCCAGGCCCCGTGACACCTGTAAAAAGGAGCTCACACCATTAACGGACCACGGCCGCCCTCGCCATCCTGTAACTCCCCTTCCCCCAAACTCTCCTCATCACCTGCACGTAAGTCCACCCCGCCCCATCTATACACCTGACGAGCCAGCGGAGGCGCCGACTGTACCCTACCAGCGGCCCGCTCCACCGCTCTACCACCCGACCACACAAAACAGTCCTCCTCCATGGTATTCTCTGTCCGTCACTGGACTCCACGCCGCGGGGGCCCTGTGGGGTGATGGGCCAGCGAGCCCGCCAGGGGCCTTCATGTGCCAGCCATGTCGTGATCCCTCGCTGTCTCCGGGCCTGCTGCAAGAAGCACGGCCCTCCCTTCACCTTGGCGCCGTTCCGCCGCACCAAGCCTGGCCAAGTCTGCAGCCCCGCGCCGATCATCCCCCTGCAATAAAAACGGTACTGCTGATGTGCTGGGTCCCTGCCACTGCGAGGCTCCCCTACCCTCCAGCCCCCTGACCTGCAACCCCCCTACCTCCTCCCCATCCTCCCCTTCACTCCATGCCGATTCCGCAACCCCGGACCCCCTTATCTCCGGGGAAAACTCCACCACCTCCTTTGCCCCCCGACCCCCCACCTGCCCAACCCGTGTCGCCGCCACCTCCCCCCTCTCTACCCAGCCCCCTGTCGCCTCTCCCAACCCCTCCACCCAAGACTCAAACACATCCAGGCCCTCCCAATCCTGATCCCCGTCCTCCGCCTCTAATAGTAATGGGGAAACCCAACCGCTCCCCCCCAGCTCCTCTCTCCACCCGACTCCCCCAACTCCCCCACCCGCTGACCCCCTGCCCCCCCCAATCCCCTGCCTCGATCCCCCTTCAGCCCCCCTCCTATCCTCTGGCCTTGCCTCTTTCCTGCCCCTCCCCCCCACCATGCCGTCCCTCTGTCTGGCCGGGGAGGGGCTCCCCCTCCTCACCCTCAGCTGTGTCCCCCCTATTTGTCCACTTTCAGGGGGCCCTGCCCTCTTCTGCACCACTTTGCCTCCCCGCTCCGGGCCTGTTCCGACGCTCATCCCGCCTTCCCCCACCGCACCCCGCCCCCCACAGCCTTTCCCTCTGGCCGCTGCCTTACTGCCGAGTCCCCGCCCTTCTGGAGGATCTCCCCGCCGTCAGCCGACGTGCTAGGGAGATCTTGCTTGTCACCACGCCGCCCCCGTTCATTACCCGGGGCCTTCTGAACACGCGGCAGGCCTTTTTGCTTCGCTCCCTTTTTCGCCTCGCGCATTTTACAGCGCGCTTCGCCCCCGGCGGCTGCCCCTCCCCCCCGCCAAACCGCAGGCAGCGCTCCTGGTATCTGCGCGGCCCCCAGCACCCACCTGCAATCGAGGGGCCGTCCGCGGCGGCGAGCAGGCAAGGATCGCCGCCGCCACTCCTGCAGCGGCGCGCCTCGGCAGGCGCAACGTCGCTACCGATCCCACCAGGAGGTCCATTCTACCAGCAGGCGGATGGCCTCCAACACTCTAAAGTCCCTTTGCGCAGCCATCCTACCGTCAGCTGACCCGACCAACTCAGACGACAAACCGAAATGCTAACGAACCAAATAACGCTAGACAATAACAATTTAACTACAATCCGCTCCCAGCCACCAGGTTTCAATACCTAAAATGGTGGCTGGGGAACGCGGGAAGCCCCTTTTATCCTTGGGCTACAAAACACGGGATTTGGGCTGCTTTTGGGCTATACCAAAAGCAGCCCAAAACGGCAAAATGGCCGCACCCATGTCTTGCTCCCTCCCCCTCCCAAAACTGCCCGGGGGGCAGACCCTGCAGCTCGGCTGCCCCCCAATCCCTCCTTCTATTCGAATATGGTGTCGCCTGCTCCCTCCTTGTCACGCAACGCAGCACAGCATCTCTGGGAGCTTCTTGCGTCGCTTGTCAGCTTTCAGAATCTTGGCCTAAGCGTTATGGAAATTTGTACAGATATTTCAATGTCCTTCCATTATTTAGCACCAAGACAAACTAGTCATGCTGCATGGTAGAGCGGCTTGCTGTAGAACATATCTTAAAGTAAAAAAAAAAGTGCTACAATGCGGCCAGCTGCACCGGATGGCACCCTGAGACCTGCGCGAGACACAGGCAGGCAATAATAGGTGCTACAGGAGAGAAAGGGTGCGATAGAAGGGAGGATAAGGGAAGAAACATGAGGCAAGGTAGGTGAGAAAAGGGGGGGCGAAAGAAGAGAGTGGGGAGATGTTTTAGGGAAAAAAGAGGGCGAAAGAGGGGTGAAAGATGGATGTTAGAAATAGGAGGAGAACTGAAGAACAGCTGGGAAGAGGGTTTAATTAATAAGGAAGATAGGGAGGGAAAGAGGAGCGTGGGGGAAACAGAACAGAGTGATGGAGGCACAGGGGATGGTGGAGAAAGAAGAAGGGATGAACTAGAGGTAGACAGGAAGGAGGAAAATATAGAAGGAATAGGGAATAAGAAGGGGGGGAGAAAACATTTTTTTGAAAGGTGACCTTTTTTATATGCACGGTGCAACACTGTTTCTCTTTTCAGGATGAATCATTTTAAAACTCCGCCTGGGCACTTAGCAGCCCTACTGTGTAGTGGAAGAAAACAAGGCACAAGGCCATGTTGGAAGCGTGACTGTTGAATACTTTAAAAAAAAAACAATTAATACCTGGTAATTGCCACTTTAGAAATGCATCTGAGCCAGAGCTGTTCCTCACGCATTGTCCCTTAATGAAAGGGAGCAATAATCCCCCGTACAGTGCTTAGTGTTAGGCTGCCACTGCAGTGGCGGCTGGTGAAGGTTGAGAGTGGCGAGGCTAGGCTGCACGTGGGGGATGGCATTGGGGTTCACTTTGAGGACACAACATTTTTTGGGACGCCGGTTGCAATTTCCCATGGAAATCTTTTTTTTTTTTAAATGGGGTAAAGTGATGCATTTTCCAGCAACATTTTCAAAATAGCAAGAACAAAAAGCAATAGTTTTTATAGGCTTTTGTACACTAGTTTTGCATTTTAAAGTAGGTGGTTAGCTCTACCAGCTGGCTAAAGAAGACCAGTGCTGACCCAGAGACTTCCTTGAGGCATTGTGTTTTTCCACTGCAGCTTTTATCTGTCAACAGTCCTTGACTTGACTAAACCTGGATTGAAAATCTAAAATGTGAAACCTTTTCATGTGCCCTGGGCCCTTTGTCCTTCCATATGAAAGCTGCTGCATTTCTAAAAGCCCTTCAGGAACGGAAGAAGAAATTTGCGGAGCACACCAGCCATCAACTTCATTCACAATCCCTCTGCCCAGTCATAAAGTATGTCCATACTCTCACTCAAATCACTTCAATTCAATTCAAATTTAGCTTTATTCGGTTGAGACAAACAACCATAAAAGCACATATTTTATACAAGACAAATTAAAAACAATTCATTATGGGTCCATAACCTTGTTATTGAATGCAATAAATGTCGCCTGATGTAAACAATTAACACTTAGCAGCTATAGATTTACATCGGGTAATACAGGTTATATAAAGTGCAAAGTGCTTAAATGTTAACAATTGACACTCAGCATCTAATGGGTTACAATAATAAAACCAGTAATACAAGTATTATAAAGTGCAAACTGCTAGCATGACCCAACCATGTCTAACTTTGTAAAAAGATAAAATACATTAAAATACCATACTCTTCCTGGCCTTAATTGAAATAAGGATAAATGTAGCAGTAAAGAAACAGGTCCCAGGATCTTCCAGAGCCATCAATAGGGACATAGCAGCTTTGGTGGACTTAGCCTCATATTATTAAAAAGTGGTTTAAGATACATAATTCTAAAAGCCAAAAACAAATCACATAAAAGTAAAAAGTGCATGGTACTCTGCTTTGTGGTCCCATCACAGGGGCATGGGAAGGACAAATGCTTTTTCATTATGGGGAACGCAACCAGATGATGCACTAAGCCAAGCCTCATTCTGGTTAAACCAAAACGGTGGAAGGTTCTAGTAACAAATGAAAGATACCCTTGGAAACCCATTGAAGCAGTATACATATGTTAGAATTGATATGTGTTCTGATTCCTAACAATTTCATTCCTTTTTTCAATCCTATGGGCCACGAAGGTGCTTTCCAATTCCTGTTTAGAAAGTGATGGTAGATCATTAAGGTTCCCCATAATCGATCTGTCAAATATATCACCATAGGATTTAATTAAATAGTTAAGCCAGGGTATCCTTGTTCCGCTGTCCAACCTCAAGCAATCATTTATAATAGCCTTGGTGAAAATGGTCTCCTCCTTAGACCAAATGGATCTCCACAGCTGCAGTGGTCTCATAGCAATTAGATCATCAAATAATTAAGGCCAACTTCACTATGAATAAGTTCTGTAAATGCTGAGGCTGGGAGGCATAAAAGCTTCTTTAAAAAAGTATTCTCTTCTGATTGTAAATTCCCACTTGGTTGGTGGCCCCAAATCCCAGCCCCATAAAGTGCAACCGAAGTGCATCTGGCTTTATAAATGTCAAGTCATATCTTTAATCCGCCGGTCTCCTAGATTAGTGGCGAATTTAAAAACACCGTAAATACTCTTTCTAAGTTTAGCCTGGACCTTTGTCCTCTCATAATTCCATTCCCCATCTGATGAGAATGAAATACCTAAATAACAGATTCCACGTTTGTTATTTTGTTACCTTCAATTATGAATGGTTTCAAGCTTTTATATTTCCGTCCGCACACCATTGTGAATGTTTTGGTTTTATTTATCAACAACATCCTTTTGTTTATGAAGTTGGCGAACCCATCAATTAGCTTCTGGAGCCCCACCGGTGTTCTAGATAACAACACGGAGTCATCTGCATGAAGCAGAACTGGTATCTCTTTACTTTCCAATAAAGGGGTATCCGCCGGGATCATTTTAAGGGCCATATTCACTTCATTAATAAATAAAGTAAAAAGCAATGGGGCCAACACACAACCTTGGCGGATACCACGTTTTACCTTGAAATTAGGTGTACATTCACCCTGATGGCAGTACCGGACCTTTGTTGTTAAATTTTCGTACAGCCTGGCTAAAAAATAAATGATTGCTTTGGGTGCACCGAGATTAAGTAAAACAGGCCATATAACACCATGATTCACCAAATCAAATGCGCTGCTTAAATCTACAAAACATAATAAACATAATAAAAGCCGGCCCTGGTTAAAAGCTCCAGATTGATACTCTGTTCCAAAGTACCCAGGCCTTTTCTGAAGCCATATTGGGATTGAGCCAAGATGTTATTGTCCGACACCCACTCCTCCAGTCTTATCAATAGGACTCTACTCATTACTTTGACAGAGGAGTCAAGTAAGGAGATGGGTCTGTAATTTTTTGCTTCGAATTTATCTCCCTTTTTATAGATAGGGATAATGACAGATTCCCCCCATGTGGAGGGACAACCTTCAGTTACTGCGGCATTGAAAACCCTAGTGAGTATTGGTCCCCATAATTCAGGTATAGATTTATATACATCTATGGGTAAACCATCTGCCCCTGGTGCTTTACCCCCCTTGCTGTTACGTATGCCTGTCATTACTTCATCTAGGGATATGCCTAACTGGATAATTGGCCATTTACTTAGCATTGATAATTCTAATGGTGGAATTTCATTGGGGTTAAAAATGCTAGAGAAGTGATCCACCCATTCTACGCAACTCACATGGGCCAAAAGTTCTGGGGCTGTTTCGTTGTTAAGAAATTTACTAATCACAGTGTCCCAGAACAATTTGTTATTAGCAGTTGCCGCAGCAAGATTAAGGTTATCCCATGCATCCTGCTGTAATTCAATCTTTCGTCGTTTTATGTTAGAATTATATTCAAGTCTAAGGCCATGAACTACTATACTATCCCCGGGTTTGGTCGATAGCGCTAATTTTAATTTATTCAGGGAAACCGTACAAGAATGGTCGAACCAACCCCTTTCCTATTTTAGTTTCTTAGAGGTGGCCTTAGTAAGGAGTTTGGATATACGTTCATTAATCGTGGAAAAGTTGGCAAGGTTCTCAGTTGGTTTGGTTATTACCGATAAATTATCTGTTATTTCGTGTCCACAAGCCAGTACAATTTTTATTGATAATTCGGCTGAATTCGCTTTCTTCCATTTAATTCTAGTGCCAATAGGGCGTATCGGGTCAATATTGTTTACAACAGTAGACAAATCAACAATCTTATTCCCCCATAAAAACAGTTCTGTTATTATTGGATTATGGTCACTCATGGGCAGTTCGACAATCTGAGGGATGGTACATAGGCTAACAATATTGGCAGAGACTATGACATGGTCTATATTGCTCTCGGATGACCTTCCTGTAAAAGTCGGGATCACCTTCCCGTTCTTATCTTTCACACATTGCAGGATATCTAGATCGAATTCTATCATAACTGCATTTAGGGTGTTACCATAAGTGGTATGAGAGAAATGTAAATAATCATCGCCTACATCAGATTAGAGCCCACATGCTTTAGTCATCGACAATGGACAAAGAGACAGATTGAAATCCCCCAGCCAGACAATGTTCACGTTAGTAATATCCATATCTGCCATATTTCCTAAATCCTGTCTTAATTCTGTAACTACGCTGTGTCGGGTGGAGTTAAATATATTATTGTAAAAATTAATCAACAATACATACCGGCCACCCCTGTGATTAATCCAAAGTAACTGTGCAAAACCCCCTACATTTGTACTTTTCTTAACTTTCAAGGGGAGATTGTTTTTCATTAGAATTACCAGTCCACCTTTGGCTCTACCTGATGGAGACGGTATCGCAGGCAAATTGTAAGCAGTATACCCCTCGAAATGTACATCTATAGTGCTCCAAGTTTCTTGAAGACACACTATGTCGTGTGAACTAATGAATTCCTTCCAACCCAGCAGGTTAGTCTTATTCGCCAATCCAGCGATGTTCCACGTAACAATTGAATATCCTCCCCTTTGATTATATACTACAGATCGCTAGTGATACCTTTATTGACTGTCCAAGGCCCTACACTGGCTAACTAATAATATGGTGATCACCCCCAGGGGAAGGCAACAGCTAGCAAAGGAATTAGTCATGGCCAGGCGGGGGGAGTGGATTGGAAGCAGTCCAAAAAAATTTAGCGGTGATTGTGTCATTTTGAACTTTTCAGACCCTGAGGTTTTAATTAACATATTGCCCAACCTCCTACCACCACAACGAAGATCCGCCGACATTATTCCACTTACCCTAGACTTCTTCTATTACCGGAGAGGGAAGGGGCCTAATCGGTGCACATTAAGAACTAAATGGAATGTGGTTTCTGCTAAGGGGAGTAGTGCTGCCAAACCCAGTGAATGGGGTCTAGACCTTGAGAACAGGTACGCGGCCCTCTCCAACCTGAATGACTGTGATTGACTCCCTGGGGGTGAAAGCCCTTTGCTACCACCGGAAATAGACCAGAACCTATGTGCCTTGCCTGTCCATGGTAATGTGAATGATGACGATCAATCGATCCTTACAAGTGTTGTAGTTCAGATAAACCCAACAGCCCATGTAGCGGAACAGTGCTCGTTTGGGGTGGGAAATTTAATTTCTTGGAATTTGGCTGGGCTGTGCTCTAAATTAGATTGTGGGGACTGGCTTGGCTTTGTCAATTTATATGATGTTTGTTTATTCCAAGAGACCTGGGCCTGTGAACCTGTTTTTGTGCTAGGTTATTTAAATTTTTCTGTACCAGCAATAAAGGGGTCAAAAGGTAGACCAATGGGGGGTCTTACAATCTGGGTTCGACAGACCCTTAAACTCACCATTAAAACTATAGAGACTAGCCATAATGATATCCAGCTGATCAGGGTAACTGGTGCTACAGAGGGGGCACTTGATATATACAACGTATATGTTAGAAGCGCTAAAGGTGGCCGATCTGATGTTATAACTGCTTTGTTCAACTTCCTTGATAAATTTTCCATTGGTAATAAAATTGTGATAGCAGGCGATCTTAACAGGACTTTTGAGCCTCTGGTTAGGTGTGAGTTATCTGTTGGCTCAGAAGAGGACTCCCAATGGGGTATTCTGGTGTTAGATCTGAAGCCAGTAACTCGCTGGTCTGAAGACATCATAGATCTAAATGCTATGTGCCTAGAAAAAGGTCTAAGAGCCTTGAATGGCCGGACAGCCTCGGATAAAAACGGCTCTATGACCTTTGACAATGGAAGACACAAAAGTAGGATAGATTATGTTATTTGTAGCCTACTTCTGTGGCCATCTATCTGTGATATGGAGGTTGTCACGAGACCTGAGAGCGATCATAACCCCCTATGTGTAGAGCACAAATGGTGGTCTGGGGGGTCAGATCTAATTTGTTCGAACGCTCTTGTTCCACCTTTGGTCATCCCTGAAAATAACATGCGTAGGCTTAAATGGGCTAGTGTATTATCTAACCAACAGGCTATTGATAACATCAACTATGAAACTGATAAAGCTATATTAGCCTTGGAAACAATTAATGCTTCCCACTCTGGTTTGGGTGAGGTGGTCGATATACATGATACCCTTTTTTCTAAAATCAAAACATTCTTTTTGAAACCAGTAAGGAGTAATGTAGTTGGAGTTAAAAAAGATGCAAAATGGTTCAATGCAGAATGTAGGGCAGCACGTTTATCATTGGGCCAGGCCATTAAAAAGAGGGAGGTTGAAACTATTCGTATAGCCAGAAAGAGCTACAAAGCCTGCATTGTGAAAGCGAAAAGAGCGTGGGATGAGGCTCACTGGTGTAAATTGAGGAAAGCCAGTGATAGAAAGGACTCAAAAGCGTTTTGGAATATTGTTAAATGGGACTGTGAAAGAGTAGAGGAATCGCCAAACAATAACGTGCCCCAGGAGGCCTGGGTAAAATTTTTTAGCTCACAGTATGCTTTTAATACTCAGATTGCTGGTGAGGACAGTTTAACTATGTCTTTTCCCCAGGGTAATCTTTTTACTGATAAAGAAATTATGATTGCTATAAAAGCTGTGAATAGAGGACGTGCCCCAGGTTCAGATGGCGTCCCTGCAGACATTTTTTTAAACGATAAGGAGCGGTGGGGTAAATATATCTACCTACTTATTAATTCCATTGCTAAGGGTGCTGAGGTCCCGGTTTCCTGGAGAGGAGCAGTGATCATTCCGGTGTACAAAAAGGGCGATCGAGCTCAGCCGAACAACTATAGGCCAATAAGCCTGATCGACACCGTACAAAAAATAGTCGGACGAGTGGTGGTAAATAGGCTCCTTGATTGGGCAGAAGAAAATAATATTTTATCACCCTATCAAGCGGGATTTAGAAGGGCAACAAGTACGGTGGATCAAGTCTTTAGATTCCAATTGCTCCAATGGAAGACTGTGGTCCTGGGAGGTGGCAGCCTTTATGCGACATTTGTCGATTTGAGGGCTGCATTCGACCTGGTGCCTCGGGCTAAATTGTGGCAATTTCTACATTGTCTGGGGGTCCCTGAGGATCTACTGACTATGGTAATGCGACTGCATGAGTCTACTTTTGCTAAAATACAGTGGGGCGGTCACGATAAGGTCACAGAGGAATTTCCTGTAGAAAGAGGGGTGCGACAGGGATGTTCAATGGCTCCTACCCTGTTTACTTTATACATAAATGGTGTTGTCCCACTTATGTTAGCAGCCCAAGTAGACGCTCCATCCCTTGCAGGTTTAAAAATCCCCATACTAATGTTTGCGGACGACACGTTAATCTTGTCCAAAACTCCTAGTGGTTTACAACGTGCCTTGACCATCTTTGAGTCCTTCTGCGGGGACCATGGTCAGGAGGTGAATGCCACCAAAACTAAGCTTATGACCTTTAAGCCTCATTCAAGCTTTAAATCTAAGATTATAATGAGTGTACGACCCCTTGAGGTGGTAAACTCATTCACATACTTGGGAATTCTTATTGCAGACAACAGTAGGTGGAGTCAGCATATAAATATTGCTACCCTGCGACATAAGCAAATAGCGGGTGCCATTAATTTGGAACATAGGAAGTCTTTGACCAAACCCGTTAAGTCAGCCCTGCTGGTATATGAAGCCAAGGCTATAGGGTCTGCACTATATGGAGCTGAGATGTGGGGTAATGAAAATTTGAACTCGTTACAAGGGTCAGAGAACAAACTTTTAAGGTTACTTACTGGTACCCCGAAAAGTACCCCACTTCTACCATTAAGATATGAGCTCGGTAGGAAACAAATTAAAGATATAGCCTGATTACGACCAATCCTATATTGGCGTAGACTCTGGACCACCCCAGAGCTCGGGCATTATGCTAAAGGCTTTATCGATGTCATCAAAGCGGACTGCTTCCACAAATTAGCTGGCTCAAGTCATTAAAGGCTACATTGTTCGAGCTTGGGTTAAGTTCCCTATGGTTGGACCCTCTAGGTGCATTATTTCCCTCTAAAACAGTTCTTAAAAATATATTCTGGAAACACGTTGCGAGCAGGAGCTTATGTAATGTTAGCAATGGGTCTATGTCTGAGGGTTTCCTTGAGGTAAAAATGTACCCGGTTTTGGAGTTATATTGGGATGTCATCCCTAAACCGGGTGCCAGGAAGCTCTTATTTCAATTAAGAGCTGGAGCCCTTCCCTTAAGAACATTGACAGCCAAATGGGGCTCTGGGGGGTGTGACATCTGCCCCTCATGTGGAACTGGGAAGGAAACTCTTGGTCATTTTTTGTTTTCCTGCAAAGCATACTGCGCCCCAAGACGGGTCTGGTTAGCACCTATGTGTAGGAATCTGGGAACTACTTGCAGTTCTGTTGCATTGCGCATTATCTGCTCAAGCCCTCTTTTATGGATAATGATAGCCACAGCAAAATATATTTCTTGGGCGTGGGTGATACGGCAGAGACTGCTAGTTAATTAACTATTCTCTGTATGTAAAATCTATTTCTATGAAATTGTTCTCTAATGAGTTTGGTAATTATACAGGGACTGCTAGTTAGTTAACTATTCTCTGTTTGTAGCTTTTGTTCTTGTGTAATTGATACCATCACAGAGACTGCTAGTCACTTGATTATTCTCTGTTTGTAAAAATGGCTTTTATTACCCTGCTTTTACCGTTTTTAGTCTAAATGAGAAACCTGGTAGTTTTATAGAGACTGCTAGTTTACCGACTATTCTCTGTATGTAATCTTTTGTATCATGGAAAATTATATTGCAGCTTTTCTGAATTGTAATTATCTTTTTTAACGTATTAACTAAATTTCTTTTTTCTAAAATATTTTATCATACTGTGAGAATCTTTTTATCTGAACACATTTTTATCGATCAAATTAGTGCTTTGGTATTGTTTGTAAATTTAATTCTATCTTAATTCTGTAAATATCTGTGTGTGTCATGCTTTTATGAGTAATTACTCGAATAAAGCACTTTTTGAATTGAATTGACTACCTCCCTGAAATCTACTGATGGTGTACTTAAGGGTCGGAATACTGCGACACCCGACCCGTTACTCCCTTCCTCCTTAGCCCTATTTCCTGCCTTGATTATCTCATCCTTATTTCCCGTCATTAAATTGATATTTGGAGACCTACTAGGTGGTATTGGGGGCACAACGGAAACTTCGGGAGACCAGTGCCTAGATGGAATAACAACAACAGAAGGCTTATGGTCTCCCCCCCAGCCATCTTGGCATGTTAGATCCAGTCAGTCGGTACAGTCTAGAGTGCTTAGGGCATGGAATCTATTAGATATGGGAAGGATAGGGTGAATTACTGGGTTGGTTATGAAATTAGGTCTGCTAGGTTGAAGGTTCCTACCCCCTAAAGAACGGTTACCTAGATGTCTATAAAAATAACCAAGAGGGTAGAGCGAAGCTGATCGTTCTATGTAAGTACTACACGCAGCTCTCTCAAAGGACATTTGTGCCCAGGATGGATTCATAAAGTTGATAATTATGCAGTCCCCATGCAAGGTTTTTCTGGAAGGGCCTATCCACTGCACTCTTCTTGTTAATAGGATTTGGTCTGCGTGACCCACAGGGAAATTACAGTGGCGATGTAGCCAGTGTAACACCTTATTCTTCAGTGTACTATAGCTTTCAATATGCTCCGCCCCTAGTGGGGGTACTTTAACTATGACTGCTACATATGGACTGCAGTCGGGCGGTAAGTTGATCTCAACCTGCTCTATCTGCTCTTCCGGACCCTTAGGTTTTCTCAAGTCTTGGGGTGGGTTTTTCTCACCTGCCTGCCCACCTCTGATGGGTCTGAAGGAGCTAATCTGTGAGCCTATCTGTGGGCTCACACTGGTATTCAAGTTATCACAGTTATTGGGCAGTAAAGGAATAGGATTACTGTGCTCAGCCACAGAAGTAGGTAGGGAATTTGGGTTAGCCATTACACTGGTTGGTTTGGATGGTAAGTCTGACAATTGTATATGAGATACAAGAGAGTCGGTTCCTTTATCCCTGGTTAGACCATTCACAGTTTTCAAAATGGTACCCAGCTTCTCAACCTCTATGCTTAGAGTGTCTAACTTATCAACTAGAGGTTTAAGCATAGATTCCATTTTCTGGGTTAATGATGAAATAATTAAATTAGCAAATTCATCAGACATGTTATTAAGAGCACCGATTTTCACTGGGGCCTTATGTTGGTTACGGGTCAAGGGCCCTTTACTGGATTTACCGATATTCCCTGATTTGGTCTGGTCTTTTCTGCAATTTCTTCTCCATTTCGGTGTTGGGGGCTCACTAGGATTTGGTGATAGGAATTGCTCTCTAACAATGGTGCATCCTGTAAAAGGGGCGAGGACTCTTGATTACCCTGTAAGGTGGTAGCAGGTTGTTGTGAATTTACCAGGATAACATCTGCCTCCAGGGCCGGGGTATTCTCAAGCCCAGGGGTTACCCCGAGAGAAAGGCGATGTTCTGCCCTAGTGATTTCAACGTTAATTGCACCCACAGCCTTGACCAAATACTCATGGATGGTGGGGCCATGACTAACCTTGGTTTTTGGTGTCTTCTTTAATGTACGTTTTGACATTTTCGTAAGAAATAACCAAAAAAATAAAAAAAATAACTATTCAGTGCCACCCAACACCCGGTAGCAACACTCGTCACTACTCATTATTCATACAACCAACCAATTAACACCAATAATAATCTGGGGCCACAATCAACGGACTAGAGACTTCAGACTAATACGCCTAATCCAGAGCCCATATACAAAGTCACCTGGATGTCCTGGGCAGCAAAAGGTCGATAGGGTGGCCCAGCCCTTCCTCGGTCTGGCGCAGACGGGCCCACCCTTGGTCCGGGCTTCGTCCGCGTGCGCATCCCGCGTGGCGGTAGTCTACAGGGCGATTTGTAGTGCCCCAGGCGCTCTGCGATGACCTTGCGGCCGTGCGCGACCGATCCGGGAGGTCTGGGTCTCGTAGTCCGCCCAGGAGCAACCAATTACACAGAAATCAGGGACCCATGAGGCGGTAGTCTGCAGGGCGATTTGTAGTGCCCCAGGCGCTCTGCGATGACGTTGCGGCCGTGCGCGGCCGATCCGGGAGGTCTGGGTCCCATAGTCCGCCCAGGAGCAACAGGTTACCGCTAAATCACTCATTGTTCCATGATTAATTAGAACATTGGAATGTTGGTAGCTCCATTGAAAACAATGGAGTGCTCCGGGCTTATAGTGGCTGGTATAAGCCCGGAGCTCCAACATTCCAATCCTTCTTTGTTCACAGCTGTGGCTGTGAACAAAGGCTTCAGGGAGACTGAGGGGATTTCAATCCCCTCTCGCTCCCTGACGGCTTTGTTTTATTTGCCCTCTAGTGGCAGAATGTTCTAACAGCCTTATAGGCCTTCCTAGCCTTATAGCCTTCGGCTCGGGCCTTTAACGCTGCAGCGGGCCTTTAATAGCCGGTATAGCCCGCTACGGTGGGCTATAAGGCTATATTACGAATGCGATTATGATGTCACTTAAGGGAATCAAGAGCACTGGCAATTGAGATAAAAGAAAAAGTAACTCCTATTCCAATAGGCAGGTCTGATAATGCACCCCAACTCTGACATAAAGCTTCCTATACTTTCCCTGTATTAGGGTTCACGCACAGCTGTCAATGTACCTCAAACCTGGCCTGCAGCTTCCTATCCTATTTCAGCAGCAGGACCCACGTGCAAATCTGTTAATGTTCGTCCACCCTGCTCTCCAGCCTTTCTTATTCTCCTTTTGCACTGTTAACCTTACAAAGCATGGTCTGTGCAACCTAACGCCAAATTATAGTAATTACTATCCTTACACGTGACGAAGCGCAGACCTGCAAGAAATCTGGGGGCAGATTTACAAGCACCTTGCGCCACTTTTGCGTAATTTTTAACATGGGCTAAGTGACGCAAAAGTGGCGCAAGGGGCTTATAAATCTGCCCCCTGCAGTTTAGGCTCAGCTTTAACACATTTTGCACCATACAGAGTAACAATATCAAACAAAAGTCCACACAAAACAGTAAGTGAGTATATTCAAATTCTCCAGCAGACTGTAATGCCATTGTCTTTTCCTACTCTGCGAGTTCAAATGTTCTGTTTGTTGCAAAGGGAGTGAGCGTACACTTTTATATGCATCGAAGTTGAGGTAATGTTTTTAATGAACATCACAACAAATGGACCCAAATAGTCAACTCGTAACCAAAGATAATGTATAGTATATGTATTCTATACAAGTCAGCAAAAACAGTTCTACATAGGTTTCCTTTTAGCCAAGTAACTTGCTGCTGAGGCTATTTAACAATAGAGAGCTTCTCCGTGGGTTCCAGGAGGTGTCTAAATTGAAATTTGCGTTCTGGACTCTGTACGTTTGAATATTCTCCCGCCATTAGGCAACACTAGCAGGAACCCTGATACTTAGCAACAGAGCAACATGCTTTGGTTCTGTGATTCTGTGTTGCTTTGCCTGCATCTAGCACTAGCAATGAATTTAGTGTGCCAATACCTGGACAAATACTTCAGTGTTGCTAGGCCTGCTGCTAGGATTGTTATGCTTAACTACTTTGCTTCGCTTGGCTCTGTCACCGTGGTCCACTCAAGGCATTAGGGGCTGCAGGAGATGGTCCGTCAGGAGTGTCAACTTGGGATTAGGCCACCGGAGCTGGAAGGTAATGATGGCTTCCACACGGTCCTGCAAACAGCACCGCGGGAAGCAGACACCTCGAGTCTGTGCAGTGTGTCCTCAAAAGGCCTGAAGACAAATTGAGCAGACTCAATGTCTCAGCGTCCTGCTTGCCCGCAGCCTCTACCCCACCCTTTATAATCTCGTCACAGTGAGGGACACACACAGGGCCGGACTGGGAACTGAAAGCAGCCCTGGCAAAGTTTTCCAGACCAGCCCCCGTCCGGCGCGTAGCAAGCGAGCGAGCCTGACCACTACTAGGGGGGTTTTTGGAAAAGTTTGGAAAAAGACAGACCAAAATGGTTAATTTTACAGCACATTTTTCATTACATATTCAATTGTATCAACTTTCAAAGCACAGTAAATAGTAGATGATGACCTTAAAGAGCACCAGGTATAAATAGTGACGAGGCACCCTGCCCCCTCTCCTCCAACCCCCAGGCAGATCCGCCAAGAGGTCTGAACACTCATGAAAAATAAATTAAGACGTCCACATAATACATTCATTGACACAAAATATTATACAGAAACGCTGGGAGCATGAACAAGCACTGACCGCGGCAATAGGTCTGGCTATATTTTACGTGGGGAAGAGAGATGGGAGGAGAGAGAGGGAGGGAAGGAATGGGGGAGTGAGAGAGGGAGGGAAGGAATGGGGAGAGAGAGAGGGAGGGAAGGAAGGGGGGAGAGAGAGGGAGGGAAGGAAGGGGGGAGAGAGAGAGGGAGGGAAGGAAGGGGGGAGAGAGAGAGGGAGGTAAGGAATGGGGAGAGAGAGAGGGAGGGAAGGAAGGGGGGAGAGAGAGAGGGAGACAGAGGAAGAGAAAGGGAAAAGAAGAGGGAGAAAAAAGAGGAAGAGGATGAGAGCTAGAGGAAGGAGAGGACTGAGAGAAGGACAGGGAGAGGGATGGAAAGAGAGAGGGAGGGACGGAGAGGGAGGGAGAGACAGAGGGAGATAGAGGGAGAGTGAGAGGAACAGAGAGGGAGGGATAGTGAGAGAGCGTAGGGAGAGAGAGGGGGCAGAGCGTGAGAGAGCGAGAGAGGGATAAGGAGAGATAGAGAGAGAGAGAGGGGGAGAGGGAGGGAGTGAGAGAGAGAGAGATGGGGAGAGAGAGAGAGAAATGGGGAGAGAGAGAGAGGGGGGAGAGAGAGAGAAGGAGGGAGTGAAAGAGGGAGTGAGTGAGAGAAACAGAGAGAGAAAGGGATAGAGAGTGAGAGAGGAAGTGAGAGAGATATGGGGATATAGAGAGGGAGGTAGAGAGAGAGAGTAAGAGAGCAAGAGAAGGATAGGTATAGAGAGAGAGACTGAGAGGGAAAGAGAGATAAATAGAGCGAGTGAGAGGGAGCGAGAGAGAGAGGATAGAGAAACAGAAAGGGAGATGGATAGAGAGAGAGAAGGAGGGAGCAAGAGAGGGAGAGAGAGAGAGAAAGGGAGAGGGAGTGAGAGGGGGCAAGAGAAAGAAAGAGAGAGAGGGAGGCATAGAAAGGGGAAGAGAGAAGGAGGGGGAGAGAGAGGGGGAGCGAGAGAGAAAGAGACAGAGAGAGTGGGAGAGCGAGAGAAGGATAGAAAAAGAGAGAGGGATAGAGAGAGGGATAGAGAGAGCGAGAGAGAGGGATAGAGAGAGGGAGAGAGAGGGATACAGAGAGAGAGGAGGATAGATGGAAGGAGAGAGAGAGGGAGATAGAAAAGGAGAGAGAGAGAAAGAGAGAGATTTCCATAATTTCACTACAGAACATACTACTAATGCACTTATAATTTTACCCTCACTACACCAAAGCGCCATCGTTGTTCCACATAATGCAATACTACAGAATAAGGGAATAGTTGCATTAGATAAAATAGATATTATTGTATAACAAAACGGGTATCAACGTACTGAATAACATGTCATTACGGTACCGCAGTATATGCCCATTAATGTAGTACAGAATGTCCCCTTGGCTGTACTTTTGAATGTAGCCATCTTTGTACCAAATATGACCATCTCTGTGCGTCTGTACTACAAAATATGCAATGATTGTAGAACAGAATATGCAATAAGTGTATTATAGTATGTCATTGCTACCCTACCGATTGAGGCTATTGTACTACAGAATGAAGAATAAGGCTATTATTGCACTGTAGAATTGGCATTAATGTAATGACGTTTCGTACTATGGTATATGTTCATTATTTTACTACAGAATGGTCCCATGACTGTACTACAGAATTAATGCAATCACTCTCCTACAGGACTGAGGCCACAACTGTCCTAGAGACTATGTTATCATTTCACTACAGAGAATGGCTATTATTGCCCTACAGAATAGGCATTAATGCAAGGCAAAATATGCTGTTATCCTACTGCAGTAAATGCGCATTATTGTACCACAGAAGGTTCCCATGGCTGTACTGAAGAAGGTGGCTATAGCTGTATAGAACATGAGTATATATATATTAAGAGGCAGACACAGTCATGGTGCCACTTTAGCACACAATGTAGCTAGACACAAAGATCCAGATGGATGCAATCACACAGAGACAAACAGTGTTCACACTGTGACAGACACACATACACGTCACAGCCAGAAAAACAGTGATACGGCTATATCCCAAGAAATATATTAATATGTAAGTAAGTAAAATGTTAGCTACCCAAGAGAACTACTCTCCTCGGAGAACAACCTTTACAACGCAACTTTTACAACACACTACCATCTCAACGTCACACACACCCCAGTGATGAGGTGGGAAAAGGTGGGGGGACTTTCCCTTCCACTTCAGAACTGAGGTGAAGCCCTGGCACTACAGGGCTTCAGCCGTAGGCACACCGGATCAAACTTTATGCTCACATCATTAGCGGTTGGACACTGGTACTCGAGGCTATGTCTTTGCTGAGCTGATGACATCACAAGCCTCAGGGCTGTGTGCTCATCAGCCCAGGAAATACTGTAGACTCAGGGCAATGCATGGGTGTTGCTGGCCGTGTCACATGTTTCATCAGTCATGATCACAGCAATCCCGGTCAAAAGCAAGAGGCCTGGGTACTTTTTAAAAAAAAGCAGATCATTAAAGCAGTTTGTTTACTTTTGCAATGGCCGACCCTCATGCAGAAACCGCTGGCTGCCAGAGTATTCCCTGTCGGCCTGCCCTTCCATTAAGAAGTCCCCAATAGTGGTTATGGCTAGTGTGGACCAGTCTCTTGCATACATCAATATAAACTCGATGCACTAGAAGAGGCAAACTCGATGCACCGGTTGATACAAACTCAATACACCTGTTGATACAAACTCGATGCACCACAAGATGCAAACTCGATGCACCAGAAGAAGCAAACTCGATGCACCGGTTGATACAAACTCAATACACCTGTTGATACCAACACGATGCACCACAAGATGCAAACTCGATGCACCAGAAGAAGCAAACTCGATGCACCGGTTGATACAAACTCAATACACCTGTTGATACAAACTCGATGCACCACAAGATGCAAACTCGATGCACCAGAAGAAGCAAACTCGATGCACCGGTTGATACAAACTCAATACACCTGTTGATACCAACGTGATGAACCACAAGATGCAAACTCGATGCACCAGAAGAAGCAAACTCGATGCACCAGTTGATTCAAACAAAGTGCACCAGTTGACACAAACTCAATGCACCGGTTGATACAAACATGATGTACCGGTTGATACAAACACAAAGTATCAGTTGATACAAGCTTGATGCACCAGTTGTAACAAACACGATGTACTGTTTGATACAAGCTGAGAGCGCTGGCTCAAGTAAGTTATTTGCACCAGTCACCATAATTTCGATGCACCAGTCCGCACAAGCTCAAGACTACGGTTAATAGAAGTTGTATGTATCAGTCGTTTAATACAAGTTATATGTAGAGGGGTGCAGGGAGGGGGAGAGTAAAGAAGTGGTGCCAGTGGGTGAGCGACAACTAGCGTGGCCAAATAACAGTAATACAAAGCAGAGTGTGCCAGTGAGACAACGATGGGCAGATAGAGGGGATGAGCGAGAGAGGACAAAAAGATAGGGCGGAAGAGCAAAACAATATTGGAGTGGAAGCCAAGTCAGCAGAAGAACTGCATTGATATGAAGAAATGGAGTTTGAGATGCAAGATGAGAGCTTCTAGCTCAGCGCTCACTAGGCTTCTTGTGAAATACTGCAGCCAAGAGTTACTGGCATCTTGACTCCATTTTGCTTTTTCAGTGTGCTCCTCTCCTGCCACAGGTCACTGATCCCTTCTGTGGGCCAAGACAAATGCAGACTGCTGACAATGCAATACACTATATGAACAACAAAGAGTTGGCTCCTAATCAGTTAGGCTGAGCACTTGTACAAAATAAACCAAAAATTACGCCAAAACTGATGTATGAATTCAACATTAAATTTTTAACTCGTAAGGTACAGATATTAATCCAAACCTGAGATGTTTGCCAGCAAATAGCGATTTATTCATTTAATTTGTGAAAATTTCGTTCCAAACAAATATTTACATTTTATACAAAACTACACCATTATATCATACAACACTCAGTCAACTCGTCATCCATATCACAATCACACAAAATCAAACATCCATAAATGCACCAAATATTAAGAAAATGTCACAAGGAGAAAAGAAAACCGTGATAATAGGAAGAAAGAGACAAAAAAGAGACACAAGGCTGCTCAAAAAATATACATTTGTAATATACCATCTATCTATACAATATGTACACTGGAAAATTAATCATAATCAACTTAGATGACGTAGCACAATGTATATATACAAATTAAAGCATTCAAGTTAGCACTTGTTTGGATTTTTAAATTTAGAGAGAGCAGCACTTTGTAAAGGGGCCTACGCGTTTCGAGTCCTATACAATGAGGGGACTCTCATCAGGGCCATAGGGAATTATCTGAAAAGAAAAATATATCTCCATGTCAGAAAATTTGCTCAAGACCTTTTAAAGTGATTTTTTGGCATAAACACCAATCCTCTCACACTGCTTACCCTACTGGTCTGCAAGGCCACTTTAAAGGTGTAGAATGCAGGGACTATTTGGAAATGACGTGGTCATGCTGAAAAGTAAAGGGCAAACCTTAGCCTTCAGTATTAACACTAAACGAATACACGTTGAAGCGTTCTGTGGAGCATAAAAGTTTTACCTCGCTAAGTTTAAAAGGACCCACGGAGTCAGGGATGCAGTGTTTATCCACTATGTAGTCCAACAGAGTAGCCACGAACGGGGACAGAGAGGGATAGATCACCTACAGGGGAATCCAAAAGCAGTGTGTAAGAGTCTCTGAAACACACCTGGGTGTGGTGACACACTCATGTCTAGAACACATGTAAACGAAAGGCCAGAGGAAATCTCACCTCTTAAAATTAGGGCTCAGGGCTCGGGTTCTCGACTTCCCTTTCGTATTTCAACAAATACTGGATTGTAATCAAGGCTCCTCTGCAAAGTCGGGCTTAGGGCTTAATTGGCAAAACGTCCCTTTCATATGTAGACGAAGGCTGAATCCTGAAACCGGACCCAAGGCATTAGTAACCAGAAACCTTTCGCATCATTGGATTTAAAATGGATAGTCACCGCGTTCATGGAAAAGACACTGTACCTGCTAGTAGCTGAGTCCGAGTCTCGAGCGGCGTCTCCTGAGCGCTGATCCGTCGCGCATGCGCCGTGGATGGCGTGTCAGAGGACTGAAATCTTCTAATATAGCGCGTCCACATTGAACGCTACTCTCTAGCGCATGCGCGCTTACGTGTATCCTACGTGGGTGGCGCTTGCTCTCCAGGCAACTGCAATCTACATTCTATGGACAGCACTAGGCGGTCTATACTAGTAAAAAGGCCAGATAAGTGCGTTATAGAACAGGGGGAGACAGACAAAGCGGATTTTACAAAGACAGGGTGATTTACAATTTATAGATCTCTGATAGTTCGTTCAGGCCGATGACGGCCGTGTTGAATTTTACAATGAGGAGCGCCTCCCTTTTGGAGAGTCTGGCATCCCAGTCTCCTCCTCTGGGGTCGCACTCGACTTTGGAAATTATAGTCCATTTGAGGTCTTTCATCTGATGGGACAATCTGTTCCAGTGATTTACCAGTGGAGCTGTTTCAACCCGATTTCTTAGTCTGGATTTATGTTGGGAAATCCTTTGTCTGGCCTCCTGGTTCGTTTTCCCGATATACAGGAGTCCACATGGGCACAAGATACCGTACACCACATATTTTGATTTGCAATTGCTATGGGTGTCGTGTTTCCATGAGATCCCTCTGTGTTGAAACAGGGATCCCTCTATCGTGGATTCACAGCAAACACAGGTGCCGCATTTGTGGTGCCCTGTGATCGGGTTTAACCCCATCATTTGTCTGATGGTGGGAGGTGTTTGTCTCGGAGTAGCTGCTCTTACTACAAAATTGGCGATGCTTTTATCTTTTTTAAAAGCAAAGAGAGGTGGTTCCTGTAAGCATTCCTCAAGGTTCTTCACAAGGTGCCAATTTTGTTTTATCACTTTTTTAAGTTGGTTGGCATTTGGACAGAACGTTGTGACGCACACCTGTCGTTTTAGCTGTGGTTTGTTACGTCGTTCCAGAAGGGTTTCCCTTGGAGTCCAACGAGCCCGTTTCATACAGTTAGAAACCAGTTTCTTAGGGTATCCACGATCACACAGCTTTTTTACCAGATTACCAGCATGATGCTTGTAATCGTTATTCATTGCACAATTCCTTCGGATACGAAGGAATTGCCCCATTGGCAGGTTCTCTCGCAGACTCCTTGGGTGATTGCTTGAAAAAAGAAGGGCTTTATTCCTATCTGTAGGTTTTACAAAAAGCGATGTTAATAATTTCCTTTCATTAGGAAAGACTTCCACATCCAAAAAGGATATTTTTTCTTTTGACGATGATATACTAAATTTGATATCCACTGTTCGTGCGTTCAGCCAGTTATAGAAACATTCCAGTTCGTCCTCATTGCCCTTCCACACCATAAAAACATCATCAATGAAGCGTAGCCACGCTCCAATGTGATCTTTAAAGGGGTTATTATTGTAAATGAAGGTGTCCTCATAGAGAGCCATAAAAAGGACCGCCAATTCTGGGGCGAAGGGACACCCCATCGCTACTCCTTTTACCTGAAAATAGAAGTCCTTTCCGAAGCAAAAATAATCGATTGTGACAGGGTGCGACTCACTACTTGAACCAGTCGCGAAATATGTTGACGTGTTCTTGAAGGAATTCATGAGCCTAGTAAAATCGTACCTACAGGACACGACGGATTTTATTAATAAACTGGACACCATTGAGTTCTGTAAGGGTAGGGACATCTTAGTCACCTTGGATGTCAATGCCCTCTATACCCAGATACCACAGGATGAAGCCATAGCAGTCCTAACTTATTTTTTGGAGTTAAGAACTAGACCGGTACAGGTACCAACCAAATTTTTGGTCGATTTGGCATCCTTTGCCTTGAAAAAGAATTATTTTTGCTTCGGAAAGGACTTCTATTTTCAGGTAAAAGGAGTAGCGATGGGGTGTCCCTTCGCCCCAGAATTGGCGGTCCTTTTTATGGCTCTCTATGAGGACACCTTCATTTACAATAATAACCCCTTTAAAGATCACATTGGAGCGTGGCTACGCTTCATTGATGATGTTTTTATGGTGTGGAAGGGCAATGAGGACGAACTGGAATGTTTCTATAACTGGCTGAACGCACGAACAGTGGATATCAAATTTAGTATATCATCGTCAAAAGAAAAAATATCCTTTTTGGATGTGGAAGTCTTTCCTAATGAAAGGAAATTATTAACATCGCTTTTTGTAAAACCTACAGATAGGAATAAAGCCCTTCTTTTTTCAAGCAATCACCCAAGGAGTCTGCGAGAGAACCTGCCAATGGGGCAATTCCTTCGTATCCGAAGGAATTGTGCAATGAATAACGATTACAAGCATCATGCTGGTAATCTGGTAAAAAAGCTGTGTGATCGTGGATACCCTAAGAAACTGGTTTCTAACTGTATGAAACGGGCTCGTTGAACTCCAAGGGAAACCCTTCTGGAACGACGTAACAAACCACAGCTAAAACGACAGGTGTGCGTCACAACGTTCTGTCCAAATGCCAACCAACTTAAAAAAGTGATAAAACAAAATTGGCACCTTGTGAAGAACCTTGAGGAATGCTTACAGGAACCACCTCTCTTTGCTTTTAAAAAAGATAAAAGCATCGCCAATTTTGTAGTAAGAGCAGCTACTCCGAGACAAACACCTCCCACCATCAGACAAATGATGGGGTTAAACCCGATCACAGGGCACCACAAATGCGGCACCTGTGTTTGCTGTGAATCCACGATAGAGGGATCCCTGTTTCAACACAGAGGGATCTCATGGAAACACGACACCCATAGCAATTGCAAATCAAAATATGTGGTGTACGGTATCTTGTGCCCATGTGGACTCCTGTATATCGGGAAAACGAACCAGGAGGCCAGACAAAGGATTTCCCAACATAAATCCAGACTAAGAAATCGGGTTGAAACAGCTCCACTGGTAAATCACTGGAACAGATTGTCCCATCAGATGAAAGACCTCAAATGGACTATAATTTCCAAAGTCGAGTGCGACCCCAGAGGAGGAGACTGGGATGCCAGACTCTCCAAAAGGGAGGCGCTCCTCATTGTAAAATTCAACACGGCCGTCATCGGCCTGAACGAACTATCAGAGATCTATAAATTGTAAATCACCCTGTCTTTGTAAAATCCGCTTTGTCTGTCTCCCCCTGTTCTATAACGCACTTATCTGGCCTTTTTACTAGTATAGACCGCCTAGTGCTGTCCATAGAATGTAGATTGCAGTTGCCTGGAGAGCAAGCGCCACCCACGTAGGATACACGTAAGCGCGCATGCGCTAGAGAGTAGCGTTCAATGTGGACGCGCTATATTAGAAGATTTCAGTCCTCTGACACGCCATCCACGGCGCATGCGCGACGGATCAGCGCTCAGGAGACGCCGCTCGAGACTCGGACTCAGCTACTAGCAGGTACAGTGTCTTTTCCATGAACGCGGTGACTATCCATTTTAAATCCAATGATGCGAAAGGTTTCTGGTTACTAATGCCTTGGGTCCGGTTTCAGGATTCAGCCTTCGTCTACATATGAAAGGGACGTTTTGCCAATTAAGCCCTAAGCCCGACTTTGCAGAGGAGCCTTGATTACAATCCAGTATTTGTTGAAATACGAAAGGGAAGTCGAGAACCCGAGCCCTGAGCCCTAATTTTAAGAGGTGAGATTTCCTCTGGCCTTTCGTTTACATGTGTTCTAGACATGAGTGTGTCACCACACCCAGGTGTGTTTCAGAGACTCTTACACACTGCTTTTGGATTCCCCTGTAGGTGATCTATCCCTCTCTGTCCCCGTTTGTGGCTACTCTGTTGGACTACATAGTGGATAAACACTGCATCCCTGACTCCGTGGGTCCTTTTAAACTTAGCGAGGTAAAACTTTTATGCTCCACAGAACGCTACAACGTGTATTCGTTTAGTGTTAATACTGAAGGCTAAGGTTTGCCCTTTACTTTTCAGCATGACCACGTCATTTCCAAATAGTCCCTGCATTCTACACCTTTAAAGTGGCCTTGCAGACCAGTAGGGTAAGCAGTGTGAGAGGATTGGTGTTTATGCCAAAAAATCACTTTAAAAGGTCTTGAGCAAATTTTCTGACATGGAGATATATTTTTCTTTTCAGATAATTCCCTATGGCCCTGATGAGAGTCCCCTCATTGTATAGGACTCGAAACGCGTAGGCCCCTTCACAAAGTGCTGCTCTCTCTAAATTTAAAAATCCAAACAAGTGCTAACTTGAATGCTTTAATTTGTATATATACATTGTGCTACGTCATCTAAGTTGATTATGATTAATTTTCCAGTGTACATATTGTATAGATAGATGGTATATTACAAATGTATATTTTTTGAGCAGCCTTGTGTCTCTTTTTTGTCTCTTTCTTCCTATTATCACGGTTTTCTTTTCTCCTTGTGACATTTTCTTAATATTTGGTGCATTTATGGATGTTTGATTTTGTGTGATTGTGATATGGATGACGAGTTGACTGAGTGTTGTATGATATAATGGTGTAGTTTTGTATAAAATGTAAATATTTGTTTGGAACGAAATTTTCACAAATTAAATGAATAAATCGCTATTTGCTGGCAAACATCTCAGGTTTGGATTAATATCTGTACCTTACGAGTTAAAAATTTAATGTTGAATTCATACATCAGTTTTGGCGTAATTTTTGGTTTATTTTGACAATGCAATACACTGCATGAGAATATCATACATAAAACACACAAATTGACATGTCGAATGTGCTATTCGGCCCTGCTAACATTTCAGTGGTTTTAAAAAAGGAGCCAGCTGTGGGTGAATTCTGTACAAACAATTTAAAAATCCTGTGAGATTTTATGGACGAGACATGTAGCATCATGCCATATCGTGTACCTGCAAAGGGGCTTCATTCTATCCCTCATGTGTGTGTTCAGTATCACCCTTTGAGATGCACCTCTTTGAAGATGAATAAAGAGGTTGTATGACAATACAACGCGGTGTTTACACCGCACTACCATTACAACGCTGGTTTTACAGTGCAAGTCGTTACCACGACTTGCGCTGTAGGGTGCTGGACTTAGGAATAGTATGATTTACTATTCCAACATCAGCCTATGTACAGTAGGGAAGGTGTTGGAATAGTAAATCTACTATTCCTTAGCCTAGAGCGCCCTCCAGCGCAAGTCGCGGTAACGACTTGCGTTGTAAAACCAATGTTGTAATGGTTGTGCCGTGTAAACACCGCGTCGTAATGGATGTTCCCCAATAAGGACAGTTAAAAAACAACAAAACCACTAATAGCTCAAGTGCTGCTAATCTCCAATGAGTCAACCAAGGCCACCACTTTAGGTTGCAGGGCTCTCTCTCCCCACACTGCCACAATGCCACAGCTGAGGGAAAGGCCCACGAGGTTTTTTTTAATGTGGAGTACCTGAGTGCCCGGCAGTAAACATTTGCATTGACAAGGAGCTGCCATCCAAACTTCAATGGCGCACACAACATACATGTGGTGACATGACAAGAACCTGATCTCAGGCGATCACCACCTTCATGCGAGGTGCTTTCTGGTGTGCATATGACAAATGTTGCAAGATGGTGGCTCAGCTGTATGACGCGGTAGCCTAAATCCCTTCCCCCAAAAGAGGAGTTTGGTGTTAATTGGAGTGTATTTAGCCTGTCATCCTTCTGAGGCCGATACCATGAGTACTCATTTTATTTGCTTGAACCTACCTACACGCCTCAATGAGTCTACACCGTGGCATTCAATGCTACAGACATATCAGGCGATAAGAGCCAGTCCAGGCGAAACCTAAAAATAGCGCCAATAACACATGCGCGCACTTGTTTGCACGACAGTGTAAATAGCATGGTGACAACAGAAGGGATGACATTTGTAATGGGGACTCCTTGCATTGTGTTCTGATTGAGTCCTGAGGTGAGGGAGCTGCAGCTAAGAGGCCCAAAGTCTGGGATGTGGCCAGGGCCAGCAAGCAATTTTCCATTATTAATCATTAAAAGACCAGGAAACACAAGTCTGATATAAGTGCTGGCTGATAAAAAGTGATAAACACTCCATCTACTTTCATGAGAAACACTCAGGGCATAAGCCAAGAATACACGCAGGTGGACGGCGTCCACCACTTTTTTCACAGGGTGGACGCCGTTCACCCGACGAAGAAGTTGAGTCCTCCTGGGAAAGGTACTGGACTCGTCCCAGTGTCATTTTCAAAGGACACATTGTCTGATTTTGATCTGAGCAACAACGTGCAGGTGACGCTTATCAGATTCCAGCGGGGCCCTTAACAAAGGCCAAATCTAAGGGGCCATCAGGCCTCCTTTTCTTCGAGTATCTTGACTGGGAGCTATCTGAGCCACACACCTACATGCAAGCACTGTGGAGGGGAAACAAAGCCAGGCAGCTTGTTATTCCCTCAAAGGTACTTAAGAGAGGTGTGCTTTTGACTTTTTTCAGTCCTTGTATATAGGAGATATGCATTCACTGTAAGACTGTCAATTGTGTTCGTTTGTCCCAGTATTTTCAAGAAATAATAATTTAAATACCACTATTTTTTTATTGCTTTTGTATCTCTACTCATCCAATTCTGCAGAGTGTCAGAGCCCTTTACATCATACTTACACATGACATTAACAAACAATCATTCAAGTTTGTATATCACTGTACAGGATGTGTTACATGAGACAGTGAGGGTTACAAGCTGTAAGAGTCACAAGTCACCCTTTATAGCACACTGTTCTATATTGGAAGGAATACAATTTAACTGAAAGTATCAAAAGGATTTCTGTGTTGAAAGGAGTAACCCACTTACCTACCTACATAAAATAAAAATCTGTCAAGTGCGTGTTTCACAGTGTGCTTTGCAGGAGACGTATTCTCTTTGAGTCAAAACTGGGGAAAGACAAAACATGGATCCTTCCAGCAAAAGCGTTAACCACCAGTTATCTTACCATTCTTATTATTCCTTCACATTTCCTGGGAACACAAGGATCTCTGCAGCAGATGCCTTAAACCCATAAGATATTTTAAAATTCAAACTTTGCGACTAACTAAGCAGTACAGATTTACTGTTGCATTTCTTTTTGTTGTAAATTTCTTTGTGGCAGAGTTAAGACAAATTAAATGTATAAGTTGAGACCCTGATTGTGAATCAGGGTTGCGTCAAATATCTAGCACAACCCTGGCACAAAATCTTTTTTGGGGATTTACAGTGCCACACAAATCCCGTTTGCGTGGCTTTATAAAAAAAAAAGTAAAACAAGCCAGCACATTGCCGTACCTTGCTTTAAATTGTGTTGGTTGGTGCTTGGGTGTTTTCATGCACACCCTTGTATTTTGACGCAAAACCATATTTACAAAGACTTGTAAACATAGGTTTGCACCAAAATGGTGAGTCTACCTAAGGCTGGCCCAACAAGGAGAATATCTTTATTTCTACTTGTTATTTCCTCTTTGCATTGAGGCTGCATTCTGAGAAAATAGCCTTACTGGATAGTTTTGTGTGACTATGTAAAACAAAAAACTAACGCACTGCAGCACAGGGTACTGCCTTGCGTTACCGTGCGCCAGATAGGCATTACATGGGTGGTGCATGGGTGCTCACATACATCCATCCTTGTATTTTGTGTACGAATAAATATACACAATCTTTTTACAGCAGACATACTAGGGGGCATATTTATTAAGAAATCATCCAGCACTGCAAGTCACCTTGTTGCGCTGCGTGATACAGAAGGGGCATCAATACTGTGTACTTAACAATATACAGCGCATTCCTGTCATTTCCCAGCACTAGCGCACAATACGCTGCCTAGCGCCAATGCAGACATCCTTGCATCATGGTGCAAGGGGGCCTGCGTTGTAATCAGGATTGTTTTTGTGCTGGACAGTACACCTTCCTGCACAAAAACAATTCCCTGAGGCAAATGTTGGTGTCTCTGTTCATCTGCAGCATTCTCGTGTTACGTTGAGTTTAGTATTCTGCTTTGCATGTTTTCTTTTACTGTTTTATGGAGCTGCTGGCTTGTCTTTATGTCTTTTTGCTTGAGTCATCTAGTGAATCGTGGTACATTTTGCAGCCTGTCCATTTAGTGCCCTGCTGTATCACTGATTTTGAGTACAGTCTATGTACAGCACAGAACAAGGGCAGTGCTTGCTAGTATGAGCAAGGAGTCGAGCTCGTCCCCAAGTCCGGGGGGCTAAAGTAAAGATACAGATGGAGATCCTGAGTTGAAATGTGGGAGAAACCATGTTTGACGGTCACAGAGCATTACAGAAACTCCCCATTTTTACTGTCCTCTTCAGTACAAAGTACAGCATCTGCAGGGTTGAGAAATTGCAGGGAGAGTTACAGTCAGGTGCGCATGCCGGCATTTGTAATAGGAAGTCATGTGGGGACCGTGTGGGTGTGTGTTGTGTGTGTGTGGGTGCTTAGTTCTTATTTTACACATTGCTTGTATTTTGATTAATATATTTATTTGGTTGGTTATTTAGGAGCACATTTATCAAGAAATTGCGCAGAGAGTCATCTTGCTTCACTGTGTGATAGTGAAAACACAGCAATGCTCCCTATTTAACATTGTACGGAACTGCCCTGTATTTTCCTTGGACTGGGGCAAAATGTTCTGCCTAGCACCAACTCAGGCACCCTTGCAACATGATACAATTTCGGCACGGGACGCTCCCCCTTTTCGCATTTACCAACAATTGGGTGGATGCCAATAAACTATTATGTCCCGGGTGCAATGAGACAGAAGAGACGGAGACTCATGTGATTTTTTTTGCCCTTCATACAATATGGCTAGAACTAAACGGGTTCTCCAACTTTGCAGGAAACTAGGAATAAAAAACTATAGAGAGGTCTTTAGGTTACTAAAGTATGATACACACCCGGTTGTTGTTGCTATAACAAAATTCTTATTTGCAATGTGGTGCAAACGCAGATGTTTAGTGAAAAGTTAGCGTAGAGATCTGAGATCATGTTGAGCTATCTAAGATCAATATCCCTGATTTTAAATGGTATTAATTGATGCTTATCGTTTTTTAACCTTGTTTTTTAGGTTATTCATATTTTTAAATAGACCATTTTCTCCAAACACTTCTCTATCTTTTTCTATTTCTTGGTGCCCATGAATCTTCCAAAAGGCTTTTAGCCTCTCGCAAAAAGGTCAGAATGTCTGTCAGAACCCCTGAAATCTTCCAAACAAGAAGGTTCATCCTCCCTTCTAAAACCAAAGGATGCTCTTCTCTGTCCAGACCTTGGAGTAGGCATAACGATGATGGGATTAGCCTCGGAAAATCCACCACCAGTCCCATTACCCCTGGACACCAAACCTGGCATTTCCAAAAGGGGGTTACAAGATTGATGTAGCATGACCCAGTCTCACTTTCCACAATAGTCTCTGGATCATTGAGGAGGGTGGAAAGGCGTAACCCTTGATCTTCCCCTAGGGTTGGAGAAAGGCATCCACCCCTGATGCATTGGGATCTAGTCTCCAGCTGAAATACTGAAATAAATTGGACAGGGTAGAATGGGGACTGAAAGAAAAGGGTTAATCTAAAGAAATAAGCAAAATATTAAAGCAGGACAAACTATAATAGTTGAACATTTAGAATGATAATATTAAGTATAATACTACGGAGATAAAATGTATAATAGCAGAATACAATAAACAAGCAATCGTGCCACAAATGTAAGAGATACTTAGCTGTGTCAGGAGCAGCGAACAAAAGTGGAAGATTGGAGTGTGCACTGTATTCTTATGATGTTATGAATGTTCTATGGTTTCTTTAAAGGGCTGCATATTTGGGCAGCAAATAAAAGTATTTGCATAATGGTAGCCTCCGGTCTTGTGATGAAATTATGTGCATGGAGGTGTCCACTAAAGGACATTGCTATTGGTTTCACTCTGATCTGGAGTAAGATTATCCATTGTATGGCTTCTGTTGGGTGTTTTGTTTCAAGGCATCTTTGTCCATTATATGACTTTGACCCAATGCTATGTGTATGTGAGTTTGTTAGATTGAAGTTCACATGTTATGGATGACTTATTAATTAGTTTAGTGAGAGGACATGGATGTGATGTTAAGGTGACAACAGTGCTTCATTTGTAAGACGCAAAGCGCAGGGGGCCAAAGATTGTTTTAGGAGTGTACTGTATTGGTGTGTTTGTGAGTACAGAATAGCTGAGTCTGACTGCAACTTAAAACTTACAAAAAATATATATTATTAATGGCATAAGCTAAACCTTATGCATTTACCAATGCTTGTTTCCTTTAGTCTTCCTTTTTTGCATTTTTATTTCTTGCATTCTTCACATTTTTCCTTCTTTCCCTTTTCCTTCTTTCCATAGTACTTTCTTTAGTGTGCTGCAAATTAAACACAATAAAGTTTGATTTTCTTCAAGGGCAAAATATATATTACGGAACCATTGGTGAAACCAAGTCCAAGAAGTGACATAACAACCAGTCCACTTCAAGTGGAAATTATAACAGCATTGTAAGGAGACAGGAACTTATAATGCTGGATTGTGCTGTGTGCTCACTTCCAATGTGTCTTATTATAACATCAGGCAACACTGGCACAACAGGGAACTACCTTGTATGCGGATGTCCACCTTGTGAAGGAGAAAAATGAAGTCACTCAAAAGTATTGTTAACCCGAGGCTTAAGTAGCCTGCCCATTGCTCCATGCTGAATGCTGTAGTGAATTAACAAAGAAGGGTCTGGCTCTTAAGCAGCAAGGCTGAGCTCACTTATACTACAACCAAAAACAATTGCCAATACTGCTGATGATTCCCATACTATGTCCTCTCAGGTATAAGAATGGGCCATCACTATACCATAAAGCTCATCAATTGCTTTTTATTTTGAAATATTATTTAATTTTTCAGAAAAGAACATTTATCAAGTTAAACATATATCCAAAACATATCACACTAATCCCACAAATTACCTGTACACAGTACTGAACAATAAGACACAATCACATCAAACATTCGTGAACACACATGAATGCATGTGTGTTCACGAATGTTTGATGTGATTGTGTCTTATTGTTCAGTACTGTGTACAGGTAATTTGTGGGATTAGTGTGATATGTTTTGGATATATGTTTAACTTGATAAATGTTCTTTTCTGAAAAATGAAATAATATTTTAAAATAAAAAGCAATTGATGAGCTTTATGGTATAGTGATGGCCCATTCTTATACCTGAGAGGACATAGTATAGGAATCATCAGCAGTATTGGCAATTGTTTTTGGTTGTGGAATGCTGTAGTGGGCAGAAGCAAGATGGGAATGACATTACAACATAACAACAGACCAATGGGTGAAAGATGGCTGAAAGCCCCTTTAAGTGAGTATATTATGCATATTATTTTAGTAAAATCAAAATGTCTTGGCTAACACCAGACCTAACAAAAACAGGAAAGACAACACATGGATATGCCCTTCAGAAAAGTGCTCATCACATCCCGAAGTTTATAGCATATTGAAGTGGTTTTCCAGTGAAAGCATAAATAATGACATACAAATCTTAAACGCTGAAAAGCTTGAAAGAAATCAATGCGTCAGGATCTAACGTGGTACCACCAGCTGTATATATGATTATAATAGTTCTTGGAAACATATTTTAAACTCTGTCTTTGAACATTTTGCAGGAACAGCAATCTAATCTAGACGAAAGTGCCTTTGAACAACCAGTGAAAGGAAATATCTCTTTTTTTTCTCTAACCGCACTAAAGTCCTTTAGTCCTGTGCTCTGGACATCTGGAATTTGGCCTCTGGAGTGGAACAGGCCTCCAAATCAGAGTTCGACTAAAAGTGCTGTACCCAAGAAAAAATAAAAAAGATTTTTCCTTAAAGTTGCCATCACTCGCACTTCCATAAGTAAGCTGGTATCGTATACATAACTATTTTGCGCAGTTGAACACATTTGAATTATAGGTACCAGAAAAAGGAAATATTGTTTCACTTGTACCTAAAAAGGCAACATGTACTCAAAAAGCTTATACTGCCTTCAGAAGGGCGCAACATCTGCTTTTAATGTTCAACATGGTTAACCTCTTCCAAGCTCATGACGAGCTGAGCTCGTCATGAGCCACGGCGCTCCGGTGCTCATGACGAGCTCAGCTCGTCATGAGCCGTGGAACGCTCACACGCGGGGATAATTCCCCTGCTGTGCTGAGCGTTCCACGGCAGGTAATGCACCTGTGACGAGCTGAGCTCGTCATGAGCACAGGAGCGCCGTGGTTCATGACGAGCTCAGCTCGTCATGAGCATGCGGGCGCCGTGCGCGCCCCCCTCCCCCCCAGCACAGCGGGAAATTAACCCCTGCAGCGAAGGGGTTAAAAGAAATGAAATTTGCTAACTGTAAAATGTAATTAATACTATACTCTTGGGCCCATATTTATCAAAGTGTTGCGTTGCCTTTATACCACGCAAGGGGGTGCAAGGGCGACGCAACACTAAAGTCAGATTTATCAAGCTACGCATCGCACCTTGCGTGTCCCTGCACGGCTTGATAGATCTGGAGTCAGGCAAGGTAGAGCAAATCTCTGCCATGTGTTACTCTGCCTCAGGGAGGCGTTTCATGAGTGGAGAGTGGGTGTTCCCACGCATCCACCCATGGATTTCTCACATTACCATTAGTGGTAGACCGGGTTAAAATGCTACGCTTCCCCAGGGAGGCCTAATGAGGAGAATTTTTTTTATTTCTCCTCGTTTTTTCCTCTGTCAATGTGTGCTGCATTCTGCAGCATAGATAGAAAGAGGAAAATGCCTCTCAGGATTGTTTTTTGTGCAGAAAGGTGTCCCTTCTTGCACAAAAACAATCCTGCTTACAACACAGGCACCCTTGCAGCAGGGTGCAAAGGCACCTGCATTGGAACTAGCCAATCAAAAGAGCGCCAGTGCAAGGAAAGGACAGTTATGCACCGTATGATGTTAAATACGGTGCATTCCTACCCTTTACCTTCACGCAGCGCAGCAGGGTGACTCGCTGCGGTGTGAAAGTTTGATAAATATGCCCCTGGATGCATAAGTAGTCTAGTGTGACAAATTCAATGGAAATATTAGATTTTCTTTACCTATGCTCTTCATTTCACGTTTTACATTTTCAAATACAGACTGCCTGCGGCTCGGCTGCAGATTAGGAAGAGGCCATTAACATTACTTGCTGCTCTCCTGGGGTTAGATTTATCAATCTTTCATGCAACGCGACACAGAAAGACATCTTGCTGCACTGCAGTGCCTGAAAGGGAGAGGGCAGGAATGCACCATCATATATTGCACATTCCTGCCCTCTGCCTGCACTGGTGCACAAGATGCTGCTTAGCACCAACACAGGCACCCTTGCGCCATGACGCAAAGGTGCCTGCGTGGCAGGCAGGATTGTTTTTGTACATGAAGGGACACCTTCATGCATGAAAAAAATCCTCCACAGCTTTTTCCTCTTTCTTGGGGCCAGATGTAGGAGCCCAAATACCAGTCGGTGTTTGATGTGTCTCATACCCTGCCAACTGCTATTCCACGGAGTGTCCCGGCGCTAGGCAATAAACCTATATCACATAACGTCGAACAAAGCAAAACCACTGCTATGGGGATCACAACTGAAAGAGCCACAATTTAAGACTTTTCCTGAAAGTAAGCAGGTCAGGGCTCTGTCTAAGGGGGAAAGGTAAGCTATTCCACAGCCGAGAGGCAACTGCATGAAAAGATCTGCCCCCTACCCGGGAGAGTTGAACCTCTCTGCTCAGGCTCTAGAGTGCAGAGAGTCCTGGATACAGAGGGTGAGGGAGGTCTGGCCACCAGGAGAAAAAACAATGGACTTCATGAATTTGGCAATAGTTACTGTCTGTCTATTTCCTATGCTCTGGGTCAGGGGATATAGTTGTTGAAGGATCGCAACAACTCCAATTAAGTTCCACAGGAACATGTGCTGCTACAACTGCTTCTTTCCTGAGATTTCTCTGCAGCAGCAAATGCATTATTTGCCAGAGTCCTTCTCCTCCCCCAAGAAACTGGTCAGTTCCTGTGGATATCACTATTTGTGCTGTTGAGGAGTAGTCTAGATGGTTTCATGCAGAGATTGAAGCTGATCAATGAAAGATTAGTGCCACCGTTTAAGGAGATGCACTCTGATCTTGAGAAGTTCATTTAGGCAAGCTAGTATCAGTTGGCCAGGCAAGAGGCAAGATGGGATTGCTAATCATCTGTCCAATTCTATCAATAAGGTCAAGTCTTAAAGATCAAAAGTGTTCAACATTGTGCAGAGCACACAGAGGATGTGAAGTCAGTCATAACCACTTTATTCAGTGAACAAAAGCCATAAAAGTACACTAAAAACATGTTATACAACAACAATAAATCCTATACAGAAGACATATCAAGATGGTCCGGATGTATGTTATTACAACGCATGCTTTCACTCCGCATGCCATTACGACGCAACTTTTACAACGCAAGTCGTTACAACGACTTGCGTTGGGGGGCGCTGGATAGTGAATAGTTTAATTTACTATTCCAACTCCAGTCCCCGTGGATAGTAGGGAAGGTGTTGGATAGTAATTAAACTATTCCCTATCCTAGAGCGCCCTCCAGCGCAAGTCGTTGTAATGACTTGCGTTGTAATAGTTGCATCGTAATGGTAGTGCGGAGTAAAAGTTGCGTTGTAAAGGATGTTTCCCAGATGGTCCTAGAGACCATAACAATTTCAGCAAAAAAATGGTCTTCTGCCTTTTTGTGGTTTTGAGCTAAACATATACAAAAATGAATTGATAAAAACTGTTTTAAGGTACAGAGGACAGTCATTCTAAAAACATTTAAGCACAGTGTTCATAAAAAAGATTCAGATCTATAAAAAAGACATCAGGTTTAAAACACAGGACATCATGGTGGTAAAATAACTATGGTAGACAGTGTTGGTGGAGAGCGCACACTACTTGTAAACAACTCTACAGCGGATAAATCGGTATGTGTGCTATGTTAGAAACTATGCCTGTGAAGCTAATGTCTGAAGTTTGTACTATTGATATTTTTTTAAATGTACACATCATCCATGTAAGCATTATATATGTAAAACTACATGAAGCATTAATGTGGTAATGTGATAAGTTTCACAGTATATTTTTCATTAAAATTTGGCTTTCATATTGAGTACTACACATCAATTTGTAGTGCATGTTAGAGTCCTAGTCGCCGCCCAGGGACTAGGCCACATTCTAGGGTAAAATAACTATAACATTTCATAACACAATGGCCCTTCTTTTCCTTTCCCTAACGACCACGACTAAAAAAAAAGCAATATTGACGCTCTCCCAGGTATTGTTAAACATCTGTAAGTAGACCAGGGCAGGCCTTACCTGAATAAAATCTTTTTCCTTTAAAATGGGCACTAAATAATGTTAACAAATATCATCAAAGTGGTCGCAAAACATAATAAAGTGCAAAGTGTTTTGGGTAGAAAAATTGTCACATGAACATGGGCCCAAATCTTTCACTTTACTCCATCCCAGTGGTTCAGCTATTATACAGTGCAAAAGATTAAATCTAAACCGATTTAAGAGAAAGCGGTGATAGGGCTTTGTAACTGCCTTTAAATATGGTTCTGTCGTTGAGGCTGTTTTCAGCAGAAGATAGGCTCGTACCTTGGGTTTCACCAACTCCTTTTCCTCTCTTTCCATATGTATCATATTTAAATAATGTTTTTTAACCCAAGGTAAATCCTCTTTTCTAAGGTTTTCCGGGGACTCATAGATATCGGGCACCCACGTTTTTTAGTTACAATCTTCACATACCCAAACCACGGGATATTGCTAGCTCTGTCCGGAGATAAACAATTTTGGGCTATCTCACAGTTCACCACCAATTCTGGGTTAATCCAGATCGATAACAAGCTCAAGAGTGTCGCCAAGCCTATCACATCAGAAACTTCCTATCTTGTCCCAATAAGAAGTTATATTTATAAGATGTTATAAATAAGCTCCCATTCTATCCTAGTGGACAGATAGCCTTTCAATAGTAACAAACTAAATTCACTGTAGTTCACAATAGGGACATGTTCCACACTTCAAAACATGTCCTAACTTTCACAGAGACTGCACCCTGCCTACAGGGGTACCTCAGGCCTACCTCATGGGTGACTCACATGGGTCTAAAAGTAAATACAAAGAAAACATTTACAATGATCATAGGACCCAAACACGGAGCTTTAAAATCCATGCACATAAATAATACCAAGCTGGAAAAAACAACAGTATACCCCTATCTGGGTATACTCGTGGACGATTCAATGACCTGGCGTAAAGCCATTGAAGCCAGAAACCTCAACTTCCGTCGAGCAACATCAGCACTTTGTGCCTTTTCCAGGAAACTTGGCAAACCAGCTCCCTCCGAACTGCTAACGCTATACTATGCAAAGTGCCACAGCGTGGCTAGTTACGGAGCAGGCATCTGGGGATACGGAAGCATTAACCAACTACAGGTTACGGAGAACGCCTTTATTAAGTACGTTCTGGCCCTTCCCCACAGCTCTCCGATTTTAGCATCACATCGAGAGCTGGGGATGGAATTTGTGACAGACACCATACGCTGCCAGCCTCTCATTCTATGGCATCGCATATGGTGCAATCCAGAAAGCCATATAACACGCTCCCTTATCGCCGATTGCCTTAGCCTAGCTCACTGGAGGAAAATTCCCTGGCTTAACTACATCTTTAAATTTTTTCAAGATCTAGATCGGGAGCAGTATTTTTTTGATCCACCTTCAATAGAAGACATTTCAAAGAAACAGCTTAAAGAACTATGTATGGGCCACTTAAGAGAACTCCGCAATCAGGCTGAGATTGTAAAAACACAAAACGGAAAAATCTGCCTATTGCAACCAGAGAAACTGATACAGCCCTACCTGACGTTCTTTCTTTCAAACTACGAAAAGTTTCTATTGACAAGACTCCGGTTCGATCTTTTCTTCCGCTTGGTCTCATTTCCGGAACAGAACAACTGGTCTCGGAATCTGTGCTGTTGCCCGTGTGACGGGGCCTCTAAGCAATCAACGGTCCATGTCACACTGTTCTGCAAATATCACAGCGTAGCCAGAAAAAAATGGATTTTTCCCCTTCTTCGTTCAAGCGGTCTTAGAAGCACATATCCAGCGCTTGTTTATCTCCAGTCACCGGTAAACCCGCACAAAGCCAAAATGATATCGACCTTTTTAAAAAAAGTAATGAAAACCCGTCAGAGCATTGTTCTATAAACTATAACATGTGAATTTCTGTATATAACCGACGATTTTTTATAAATTGTACTTTTTATGATTATGTAAATTTTTATAATCGAATAAAAGTTTATGAACTGAACTGGACTCACATGTAAGAAAAGGGAAGGTTAGGGCCTGGCAAGTGGGTGCCCTTGCCGGGTTGACAAGGCTTTGCCAGACTGCGCACAGACACTGAAATGGCAGGTATGAGAAAGGCTGCTTGTGTGGGTGGCACAATCAGTGTTGCAGGCTCACTAGCAGCATTTGACTTACAGGCCCTGGGCCCACACAGTGCACTGTACTAGGGACTTAGTAGTAAGTCAAACAAGCCCATCATGGAAACACCAATCCATATTCAAAACTTACAGAGGGAGCACTTGCACTTTGGCAAAGAACAGCAGTCGCAAAGTGCCGAAAGGATCTAGACGAGCAAAAACGCCTTCCAACACACAGCAAAGACACAGGTGGCAAAGGCAAAAATACAGGGGAAAGCCATGCCAAGGATGCCAGGTCTAACAAGCGCCTTGGCATCTTCACACATTGCGTTGTTTGAACCAAATCAACACGCTTAAATTGCATTTTTTATTGCCATTACCGTATTTCTCTCCGATCTTGAAACACACGTGTTGTCGTTCATGGAAGGAGGCTTAATTGGTCAGTGAAAACTTTTCTTTTCCCGTCTGATTTCTTCTCTTACGTTTGTTTGACTCCTTACAGCATCCTTAGTGACTTCTGTGATACGATCTAGGAAACTGGAGATCTCAGTTGGTAGCTACATTTCTGCCCTGGTTTTTCTATATACTTAAGCAAGAAACGACCTTTGAGAGTAAACTGGGCTGAGATTAATCGAATGTTCCCTCCAAACTCCCAGGTGGTCAACTTGTCACCTGAACATATACTGATGTATGGGGCATAAATTAGCAGCTGGAGTGTTTCATATGCATTACAATGGAAGGTTAGCCCATTGGAGTAGCATTAGCCCCAGCAGTGCGAGAGGGGGCAGCTTCCAATGGGCCCCCCTCTGGCACTGTGCACGGGCCCCTGGCCTGAGAGCTCCTGACTGTATCGAGGGGTGGGCCTCCATGTACTTTGCAGTGGGTCCCCCTCAAGTTTCGCAATGCAGCGCCTGGCCTAGGCGTCTAAATTTCTTTGAACACCTGCTTCCCTGTTTATACATCATCCCTTAAGATGCCAGCACAAATGTCTTGTGTCCTGGGTACCAACCAATTTTTGTTTTTTAAACCTTGTCTTTAGGCACTAGATGGTTTTACACAACCATTTTAGTCACCGTCTACAAAATTCTACTGATGACACGGCGAAGAGGACTCTTTCCACTCAACGACCTGTTGCTGACCATATATTCCCAGGAAACCTCTGACTGCTGCTGTTGTTGCTGCAGTGCAACATGGATGATAAACACATTGATGAGGCTTGTAGATCTCACATAGGTGAGACCCAGTGGCTTTGCCAATGCTTGTTTGCTTTTAGTTGCTAGCTATGTGAACAGTGCAATTCTGAAAGAACACAAGGAAAAGAAACTTGAAGATGAAAGCCTTGTCAATCAGGTCACTGCTTCTCTACTATGTTGAAGTTTGTAGGTATTCCTTTTGGAAAAAAAAATAATCACAAGTGAAAACCATGATCTGTATTTCTTCAGTGTATTCTGCAAGATCTGTCAGAGAGATGAAAAGCCCCTTTGTAGTGCTGGAACCTAACTCATCTACAAAAAAAGGTTTGCAGTGAGCGACAAAGTGCCTCTGGCATTCAACTTGAAATGTATTTCTACACGGTATTGAAAACTAAGGGGTGGGATAGACGAAAAGTGTATGCCGTTGTTATTGACTTACTCCTGGGCCATCAATCAATCAAACAGGACTTATTTGATGCAGTTAATCGCCTGTGAGGGTATCCAGGTGCTAAGTACCCTGCTGATAAAGTAGGGTTCAGGTGAACAGCCAAGTCTTGAGTCCTTACCTGAATTCTAGCAGAAAGGATTAGGACCGGAGGTAAAGTGGGAGGTCGTTCCAGGACTTCATAGTGAGGTAGGATTAGGAGCATCCTCCATTGTTGCTTCAGCAGATGCGAGGGGTTTGAGAGAGGGAGGCGGAGCGCGGGGTCTCTGGGGGGTTGGTGGAAGTTCAGTTGGTGGTTGATGTATGCTGGTCCTTTGTTGTGTAGGGCTTTGTAGGTGTCGATAAGCATCTTGAATTGCCATCTCTTCTGGATGGGGAGCCAGTGGAGCTATTTGAGGTGGTGGGTGATAAGGGCCTGCTCCTGGATGCCGAGGATGAGTCTGACTGCTGAATTCTGTATGGTCTGCAGTCTGTTTACGAGGTGCAAGGTGATTCCAATGTAGAGTGCGTTGCCGTAGACCAGCCGGCTTGTGGCTAGGGCTTGACGGTGTATCAGGTGGTGACGGGGAGCCATGAAGATCTTACAGAGCATGCAAATAGATGGCGCCACGAATTCGCACCTGAAGAAATGGGCCACTGGCAAATCCGCTCTCGCCCACAATGCTGAAAACCTTTTCCTTGTTAATTCTATCACCTTGCCCTACCTGAACAACTTCCTGTCAGTCAAATCTCTGAGATACCAAGCATACACTGCTCATTTTATTAACCATTATCTCGGCCCCAAGAAGCAACAAAATCCAATCCCAAATCAGGCCCACTTAATCACACAATCAGCCTAGTCTTTCATTCTGTCCCCAAAATCACTTCCAATGTTTTCATCACCTTCGTTTTGCACTGGTTCACTTGTGTTTAACTCTCTTATTATCACGTACTATCATGCTTTCTGTGTCACACCAGTGGGACCACTGTCCACAACTGCAATATTTTAAAAAATAACCAATGTTAACACATGTCCTTTAATTCTTTGTTAATAAACATTTAAAAATCATTTTTTTTAGAGTTTTATATAGAGCAAACTAGACCCGAGACATCGGGTATCAGAGCACTTTGCATGAGCACCAGTTTCGTTACAGATGGACACATTCATTTTAGATAGGCACGGGGAGAATAAATGATTTTCCAAGAATCACAGGATGTTGAGCTTCGTTGCCGAGACTCAAACCCAGTTCCCCAGCTTCGAGGTCGCCCTCTCTAGCCATAAGGCTACATCCTCGCCCCTTCTGTCCATTTGAGCCTTGTGAAAGCCCCAGGCTTGCATGTCTATATAGGGTGAAACACATGTTTGCTGTCAGATGGTCTTCTCCTTTTTGCTTTGTTAGAAGATGTAATCTTCTTCCCATCACTTGAAACACAAGAACAATAATACAAACACTAGATGTATCTCTCTCCTTCTTTTGTGCTGCAATATAAACTGTATACTCATCATATGACCTGTTTGTTGTGTGACCAGAATAAGTGAAGGAACTGTCATAATATCAATGACTTATTCCAGATGTTGGCATCCCGCATTTAGCTTTGATGGTCGCATTACTAGATGCTCATTAGAGCTTTCATAACTTTGGCATCTTTCATTGGAGAGGATTAAATCTGGCAGGGATTTCAGAGCTCTTCCGGTGCTTCGTACTGATGATGATCTACTGACGGATCCACTGTCAAGATGCTGACAGGGCGATACTTCTCTGCACTCCACTCGGGGAGTTGTTGTGGATCCACTGTCAAGAGGATGATGCAGCTCCCTTCTCCACTCCCTGCTGTTGGAGTCGCTGTTGTTGGAGTGCAGACCTGCCAACACACACAGTGATACCACATGTCCCACGATGTTGGCTCCCTTTTACTTGGTGGAGTTAGATTAGTAATGTTGACCCTCCACCATTGTGCAGCACCTTCCCCGAGTCTATCACCTTGTGGAGTTAGAATACTTATTTTGCCCCTCCACCAATGACCAGCACTTTCCCTGCGGCAAAAACCTGGGGGAGTTAGAATACTAATTTTGCCCCCAACACTGTGCAGCATATTCGCAGAGGCAAACACCTGGTGGATTTTGCTTTAAAATGTTGCCCTCTTTAACAGACTATTACTTGCCATTTTATTTTGGAAATGTATAACTTTTTTTGCTGAAAAAATATATTATAATGTTTACTTACAGCTGATTTGCCAATTGATTTATTTCTTTGATTTGTAATTGTTGTTTGTGTTTCTTCAATCTGTGTAGTAATTTAAACAATTAAAAATGCATCATATTTTCATTATCGTTTTAGGCTTTTTTTGTAATTAAAAAATGTAGTTTGATATTCAGTTACTTGTAATTGGAAATATAGATTCCGGAATGTGTGTAGTCGACATGGGGCTGTTTTGAAGTGCGGTAAATAATTTAAAAAAATGATTTAAGTACTTGATATATTTGTTTTCATTCTGAAGTGGTTTTATGTTAAACAGAAGTCTTATCAAGTCTCCTCCTACTTCTGGTGCGTGTGGTCACCGTGGAAGTCAGTGCACCACTGAGCACAAAATGGTGGACGGCTTCTTTATACGTTTTTTTGGGACAAACGAGAATTTGAAAGAAAATATGTTTTGGAAACAATTTTTTCTCGTAAATCAGAACCTGACAGAATGTATATTTATTATGTGTAGTGTGAAATGTTGGTTTATTTGATCCATTTCAGAATGTCAGCCATTTTGAATAGATGATACGGTCAGGTTCTGTAATGAAAATAGTTTGAAGGACACCCGTTTTCTATGCTTTCTGTGCTTTGTATGTACATTCTGTTTATGACAAACTGTATTGTATCTTTTAAAATGTTGTTTGTATATATATACTTTAAATTCTTTTTTTTATTTAAAAAAAAAATTCAAGCCAGTTTTGGAAAGTTACAAAAATTATTAATACCTAAGTATTTGAATATTTCAGTATTTGAATTAATAGTTGAGTATTACAATGAATACCTGGGTATTGATATACTCCCCCACCCAAAACCCCTGTTTCCTTTGTATTCCATCTGAGAGTATAAATGACATTTTTTAAATATATTTAACCATATGTTTTTAATTTTATATTGCAGACTTATTATGTGTTGTAATAGTATCGAGTTGTATTAGTATGCATGGTAATGGTAGGCGATGTAATGGTACTTTTAATACAACCCTATGAATTTGCTTTGTAATGGCTTGGGGTCTAAAAACATTTGTTGTCATAGTTCTTTTTTCGGTGTAAAAACTTCAATGTAAAAGTAATGGTGTTGTAATGGTATGCGTTGTAACGCCATATATTCGGTATGTGGTTTTCAGCTCATTTTCAGAGTCTATAACCAGCCAATGCCCATTAAGAGGTGTATAAACAACCCAGGACATCGGCAACAGCCTCAATGACCCTTTGGTTTTATTTTTCTGGGAGAGGTGCGGGTGGGGGGGACTTGGTGAGGGGCAGAGTGCTCTTGGCATGAGGCTCCGCCCTCTTCAAGGCCCACCCCCTCCTCATATGGTGGTTTTAAATTGTAAGTTGGCAAGAATGAGAGTGTGTACTGACCTCTCCTGGGTGATTCATTCTGCACTGGCTGCACTGTTTGGAGGAGTTCTGTGCCATCTTAATTATCAGTGGACCACAGGTGAACCACAACATCATGTTTCCACCTCAGTTTTACATCATTTATGATTTTACATCACCGCACATTGCCTCCTTAACATCACGTCACGCCATCAAAGTATTTTAATAGCGCATACAGCAGTTAGGCTAAAAAAAATCAGCACATTGGACAGGCAAGGTTAACGTGTTACCTTATATAGTGGATGATTCATGTGTGAAAAAGGAAAGGCAAATCTTTACAAATGGGTATGTGAATTTAACTCCCAGATGTCTGCAGCCGTGTGGCACAGACTATGACAGTAACACAAACATTTTAAATCCTACAGGCAAATTACAGCTACCTGCCATGAGGGTTTAGTGCATCAAGACACAGAAACTGGCACCAAGTAATTTAACAAATCGTATCTAACCTGTGCTCAGCATCCTTTACTTGGTCATCCTCACAAGTTGGTCATTGTTTGGGTATTTTTATGCTCTTTAAAATCCATGAATAATTATGTATGAGGATAAGCACATCTAATTTGATTTATCATTCACTACACGCTACACAGCTTATGTACTGTACTAACAATTTGAAGTTATATTTGTACACTAAAGTGATGTAACTTTGAGATTATTATCCCCCAAATAAGGTGCTGTGCCTTCTTTTTGATCTAATCCTGGGTTACCAAGTGTAGACTTAGCAGGCGGGCACAGATGTTTTTGAGGTATTCCTGTATGCTATTCAAGGAGTAGCTTTTACCTAGAAATAAATTGCTCTACTAAGACTCTGTTTAGGTTCAGAAGACAGGAAAATTCTAAAGAATTTGGCTCATCCATCTATGAACAAAGAAGAAGATATTGAAGATACTGACATGATGAAAATATTGGACATACATTTCGATCCACACAGAAATGTCATTCTAGGAAGGCATACATTTTACAGTAGACTTTAAGTTCTAGAAGAACAAATAAATCATTATATAGGTGTTTATAGAATTCTTGTTACCACGTGCGCATACAGGGCTTTGGAACAAAATGTAATTAGGGATCAAATCGTCAAAAACACTAATGATAGGAAGATTGACCATGCCAAATTTAAATCAGAATATAGCAGTGGAAATAGCCACAGGAATTTAGCATCTTAGAGTGCTGAATTGTCTAGTTCTCTTAAAAACGCCCCGGTTCAGTCTCTGGCTATCTCTACTAAACCTAAAAGGATGAAAAGATCTGCCTCTATCAAATCTATTAGTATAACATGTTACAGATGTGGTGGGAAATAACCATTAAGGTAATTCACCATCATTGCCAGGTTATCGATACAGTTTTTTATCTATTCGCATGGTGTTTTACTATGTACTGGTATTTGTAGAGATGTTTTTTTTTCTTTTTACACCGACTGTAATTTTAAAACTATTTATTGTGTATTCTTTTAAATGTCATTTGATATGTAAATGATTTGTTTTTACCTGCATCTTTTATGGCATTTGCCGAAATAAAGATTTCATGAACGAACGAACGATAGTTTATACAAAGTGTTAAAAGAAATGTCATTTTGCCATGTTTTGCAAATTTAACAAGGGAGAACAAAATAAGTTGGTCAATGTTGTCAGTGAATATGATAGGTTGAAGGATTCTGATTCTGATTCTGATTCCAGTGATTAGAGTGGAGACTGGAATAACCTCCCACAAGACATCAGAGCCTCCTCCTCTCTTCTTGATTTCGGTAAGAAGCTGAAGACCTGGCTATTTGAATAAGCCCTCCAGGGCTGGCCTCACACCTGGCTACAAAGGATACCCTTACGGGTGATAGGTGTGCTATGAAAACACTGATGAAATAACATAACACAGCATTACAGATGAGGTTGAGAACAAAAATAAAATGTGCTATGGAAGTGGGTGTTAGTGTTATCAAAAGACCATGCAGTCAAGTTTGAGTTGGTGATCTGATGGTAAGCATGATGGCAGGTTCTAGATCACCATTTATTCTGATGATGTGAATGATTGGGAAACATTTCAGAACATCAACTAGAGAAACTCTATGGTCAGACCAGTGGCATATGGAGGAAAGCCTATAAATGTGCAAGGGGAATTTGATGCGACAGTGTCTTTTAAAGGCAATAATTCACAGGCTACAGTTTATGTTGCAAAACATGGACATCAATTTTAGGGGACTATTGCAAAGAAATGTAGAGACAATCTTGGATCCTAATAATTAAGAGTAAGTTCTGTCAAAGAAAGACTGGTTGGGTGTATCGTTGTTGTAATGTTCTGTGTGATATGTTACATTTCTATGGGTGCCACTGAAATCCATGGTAAGCTGTAGGGTTTCAAGCTCACGACTGTTATTAAGCCAGGTTAACATAAGGTCAGGAGAGTACTACTGGTGGTTAGGCTCTGCAAAAAGAGTTGGACAAACTTTGTGCACAGGACATAATAGAACCTATAGAAGGTGCAGAATGTCTATCCTCTGTGGTAATGCAAGGCCAATAGCACTTTAAGGATGTGTGCAATTATCAGGGTATCGGGGACCTTAATTCTAGTATTTGGGCGGATCGACATCACCTGAAAACATTAAGGACGATTGAACTTTATTGAAGGGTGCAAATATTTTCTCCACCCTAGGCATGGCCTCTGCACCACTTCAGATTGTCTTACATCAAGATTCTCAATAACAAATGGTGAAAAGGGGGGTCACAGGGAAATATTTAAAGACCACCTCACAGGATGAAATCCCCTCATTGACTGTTTAAACACAAAAGACAACCCGGGGGTCTAAAAGGGGAATCTATATGGTGATCCCTACATTCACTGTGCTCCTATATAAGTGAGCAAGTGTGTTGACCTCGCTTAGTGCCTAAAATAGAAATGGAAATATAACCTCACAGGTCTGTGATCCACCGTGATTGCTTGAATGAACCCCTCCAGAGAGGAAGGATTTCCATCAACATGTTGTGTAGGTCAAATTGTTATCATTTGGTCATCCAGAGCTGGCTGGTATGTCTTTTGATCAATAAGACCGTCCCAGACCACAGACTCGTCGGGGTCAAACCCTCAATCACTGTGACGACCACAGAGCTCTGAAAAAAAGGCCTTTTGAGAAGCAGTCATTTGTTCCAAACTGCTTCACTTGCTTGGTTTTAATAAGGAAGAGCACAATGCTGATTAAAGTTTTCTTTCATTGTTTCTCTATCCTGTTTTAATTCACACCACTTCTTTTTTCTTTCGCACTGCACTCTTTCCATCTAGGTCAGAGCTCTGTGGTCGTCACAGTGATTGAGGGTTTGACCCCGACGAGTCTGTGGTCTGGGACGGTCTTATTGATCAAAAGACATACCAGCCAGCTCTGGATGACCAAATGATAACAATTTGACCTACACAACATGTTGATGGAAATCCTTCCTCTCTGGAGGGGTTCATTAAAGCAATCACGGTGGATCACAGACCTGTGAGGTTAAATTTCCATTTCTATTTTAGGCACTAAGCGAGGTCTAGTGTTCAACACACTTGCTCACTTATATAGGAGCACAGTGAATGTAGGGATCACCATATAGATTCCCCTTTTAGACCCCCAAATTACATCAAGATTCTGCCCATCCGACATCTTTCATCACTCCTGATTCCTGAAGGGGCGCTTTGTTTCAAATGGATGCCTATCAGACTGGAGTCTGCTTCTGCTGTATTTCATCGATTATTGGATATGCTTTTTTAAGATGTTTATGGAGTTACTTGCTTCCAAGAAGACCTATAGATATATATACATTGGGACAGGCTAGTAATGACCAGAAATGAGCACATGTTTTATCCATTCTCAAGGAAAGAAATGTTATTTAAAAAGCTGAATAGTACAAACATGGTGTATCACGTGTTAATCATCTAGGTCACAAATTATCTGCACAAGGAATGGAGCCCAAGGAAAATTTAGTTTGAGGCATTGTTGAGGCTCCTTTACCTGAAAGTTAAGATCAATTGTGATTGTTTATGGGTCTTTTGGAATTCTTTTTGCCTTTTGATACAAAGTGTGCTGAGAAGACTAATTTGAAGTGAGGATTGTTGTACAAGAATAAAAGGTTAGTGTGGATTGAAGAATGCATGTTAGAATGTAATCAAATACAAAGCAGTGCATCAGAGGCTATTCCACACACACCATTGAATACTGTTGATCCCAGCATTTTAGCTGTAGGTGTGAGTCAACATTGCCTAGGCCCAGTCTTATTGAAAAGAAGGAATGGCAAAGGTGAAGTGGTTGCTTTTGCTAGTCAAAGCCTGATGGATGCTGAAAGAACATGTTCTTAGTTTCTTGGTGGGTTGTCCACCATTTTCTTCACTATGTGTGGAGGTACAAATTCCCCATTTGAGGTAGCTCATATACAATTTATTAATGTATTTCCCACAAAGGGAGCAAGGATAGCAGCAGCCATAATGGCTAAATGGCAATTCAGATTACATGAACTTTGTTATCATATCTACTACATGCCTGGTAAAAAAACATTATGTCTGGCTGTTTGTCTAGGTTGCCATTAGAGAGGTTCAGAAGGATGAAGACATGAGAGAGGATGAGGAAATTGTGGTTAACGAGTTGGCATATGTTAGCAAAGATGACATTTCAGAACTTGAATGGTCATTCACATTACAGCTGGATGAGACTATTCAGACTGAAATGGATAAGGCAACAAAGGATTGGCCAAACTCAAAAAATTTGATTCTACAGTGGATGCTTATAGAGATATCGCACAAACTGTCAATAGTTAAAGGTTTTCTTAGAAAGTTGGATACGTTCGTGGTTCCAGTATCTCAGAGGTCTATTTCAAAATCTCTGAGATCTAAAGTAGTGGAGCTAGTACGTGAAGTGCACATTGGAATGCATACCATGAAGATGAAAATAAGAGAATTGTATTGGTGGCCTGGATTAGATAAAATTGTAGAGCAATTTGTGAGAAAGTGGGTTTTATACTGCGAGTGGCAAGTCTCAAGTCACAGTGCGAAGCCCAGTAAAAACTGTTCCAGTACTGGATATAGTATAGTCCAAATTAGCTATTGATATAATTGCCTATTGAGTGTTTTAAAAGGTCAGATCAAATATTACGTTGCAATCACTGGTTGTTATTCTAGCTAGCTAGACGTAGGTTTTTTGTTTATCAGAATTACTACATCTAAAGTGAAGGAATGGTTGGAGAATGTATTTCTGACAACAGACCACAAATTGTCTCAAGAGAATCTGATGTTTTCCTGGACAACCATGGTAGTAAGCATGTCACCACTTCCTTATACCATCCAAGGATTGTTGAGTGATGGAACAGAGTAAATAAAGACGTTGGTCCCTTTCTCACTTTGCCACTGGATTCAAGCTAGCCTGGCTGATGAGGGGTGGTACCCTGAAACCAGTCCCAGGATGCGTGTTTCCGGTCTAGGGAAGACCTGGCTTGGCAGTTTGGGCTGGACTGTTCCCAAGAGGAACAGGGTCAATACTGATTTGAATATGGTAGGGCCTGCACTGGGGTGGTGAAGTGAGCTAAAGAACGACGATGGATTCAACCCAGATCTGTGACTAGGGGTGAGTGTCTGAAAAATTTAAAAAATGGCATACGGTGTCGAAGACTGCTGAGAGGTCCAGGAGGATGAGTGCCGCTGTTTCCCCTTTGTCGAGCAGGGACCTGATGTCGTCTGTAGCTGCGATGAGGGCGGTCTCGGTGCTGTGGTTTGCTCGGAACCCGGACTGTGAGGGGTCCAGGGATCCGCTTGTCTCGAGGAAGGCGGAGAGTTGTTTGTTGACGGTCTTCTCGATGACTTTGGCAGGAAAAGGGAGAAGCGAGATGGGGCAGAAGTTATTGAGGTCCGTGGGGTCCCCGGTGGGTTATTTCAGGAGGGCGCTGAGCTCGGCATGTTTCCAGCTCTCCGGGAAGGTGACGTACTGGTGGCGCAGGGGGCTTGTCAATCTGCCCCAGAGAGAGAGAGCGTAAGAGAGAGAGAGGCAGCCTTTTTTGTGGTGTAATATTTTCTGTATTGGCCTAGTTGTTACTATCTTGCTTGTTTCGGTTCTTTGTTATCTCATTTGTTATTGTTGCCTTTTAGCTTGTTAGCTCGGTGTCGTGGATTGATTAGAAGTGAGATCTGTTCAATGCGGCCCTGGTTCTTCACTCTTTGATCTAAGGCATTGGTTCTGAACCTTTTGACTTCTGTTGACCCTCATTAAATCATTACTTGAATCCGGGGACCGCAAATGAGTCATTTTTTGAAGTCAAAGACCCCTGACCTGAACAATTTCTATGATTTGAACATCAAAACCATACACACAAAAAAAACCACAGGTATACACCAAACAAATGTTCAGATATTGAAATATTTTGATTAATTTACAACCAAATATGTAAAATGTTTACAATTCTTTTCTACATTTTGCTTCTTTACACTTCACACTAATACAGCGCCTCAACAACACCGGAATCCAAGGGAAGGCCCTGGAGTGGATCATCTCATTCCTCGCCGGAAGAACCCAGAGAGTCTGCCTCCCCCGTTCTGTTCCGCGGCCACCGAGGTCATCTGCGGTGTCCCGCAAGGATCCTCGCTCAGCGCCACCCTCTTCAACGTCTACATGAGCCACCTCGCAGCCATCGCACGACAACACAACCTCAACATCATCTCCTACGCTGATGACACCCAGCTGATCCTCTCCCTCACCAACGACCCACGACCGCCAGAGCCAATCTCCAGGAAGGAATGAAGGACGTCGCGGAATGGATGAGGCTCAGCCATCTGAAACTGAGCTCAGACAAGACGGAAGTCCTCATCCTGGGACCTTCTCCCTCTGCCTGGGATGACTCCTGGTGGCCCCCTGCCCTGGGCACCGCCCCCAAGCCAATGGACCATGCTCGCAACCTGGGCTTCATCCTGGACTCCTCTCTCACGATGTCCAAGCAAGTCAACGCCGTCTCGTCGTCCTGCTTTAACACCCTGCGCATGCTCTGAAAGATCTTCCGGTGGATTCCCACCGAAACCAGGTAGACGGTCACCCAGGCCCTCGTCACCAGCCGACTGGACTAAGGGAACACCCTTTACGCCGGAACCACAGCCAAACTCCAGAAAAGACTCCAGCACATACAGAACGCGTCTGCACAACTCATCCTGGACATCCCTCGTTACAGCCACATCTCTGCCCACCTAAGAGACCTGCACTGGCTCCCAGTCAACAAGAGGATCATGTTCAGACTCCTCACCCATGCACACAAGGCTCTCCACGACATGAGCCCCAAGTACCTCAACAGCCGCCTGGCATTCTACACACCCACTCGCCAGCTCCGTTCCGCCAGCCTCGCCCTCGCCACAGGCCCACGTGTTTGCAGATCCACCGCCGGAGGAAGATCCTTCTCCTACCTGGCGGCCAAGACATGGAACTCCCTCCCCTCCCACCTTCGCCTGACCCAGGATCACCTCTCCTTCAGGAAACAACTCAAGACCTGGCAGTTCGAGCAGTAGCGACTCCCCCCCCCCCAGCGCCTTGAGACCCTAGCGGGTGAGTAGCGCGCTCTACAAATTTCATGATTGATTGATTGATTGTATATCACTGCTCCATATTTACAAGGACAGGAAAAGCCACTCTGTGTGGCTTTTTCTGTCCTTATAAATATGGCCCCATTACATGCAGCACTTTGTGTGAAAGGGGCGTTCCATGGGTGTTGCTGTGGGTGTTCCCACGCAACACCTATGGAACCAGACACATTTCCAGATTTACGAGGAATCGTAAATCTGGAAATGCGTCTGAATGCTACGCCACCCTTGGGGTGGCGTAGCGAGTTGCAACGGGGACAAATCTTTTCATTTCTCCTAGTTTTTTCCTCTTTTAATGTGTGCTGCATTCTACAGCACGCATTGAAAGAGGAAAATGCATGTAGTGATTGTTTTCATGCAGGAAGGTGCCCCTTCCTGCACGAAAACAATCTCCCCATGACGCAGGCATCCTTGCATCATGGTGCAAGGGTGCCTGCGCCGGCGCTTGTCAGCAGTTTGTGCGCCAGCGCAGGGGAGAGCACAGGAATGCAACATAATATTGTAAATATGTTGCATTCCTGTGCTCTGAAAGTGACTCAGTGTGGCACAGCCAAATGGCTTGCGGAATGCACTGAGTCACTTTCTCGTAAATCTGCCCCCTCTTTCTACAAAAACTCACTAGGGTCTGGTGAGTCATTGTCCGTGCTGCATGTATAGGAAAGATATTAACTCCACTAAGTGGCAAAACCTGGCACAGAAGTGGTGTGGCCTGCCAACTCCTGTCGCATGAAGATGACATATCATGTAAGTCTACGAACTCTCAACGGCACACAAATGGAAATTCTCTAATGCTCATGCATTAAAACTATTCTTAAAAAACTATGGGTTTTACTATAATTCAAAAATGGTCTTGGCTTTAAAAGTGAAACAAAAATGAGTTTATTGAATTGCTTTTAGCGGAAATTAATAAAGATTTTTTGCACAGAATGAATTATTGATAATCTAGCTTCAAATGTGGTTTGAAAGAAACATTCATATAGTTAAATTCGTTGACTATGTGATAACATCAATAATTTTTGTATGCACCAAGGCACTGCACTGTCTTTCATCCAACAAAAGAGAATTTAAATTTGAGGGCAAGAATCTTCAATTGATATCAGCTCTGCTTATAATTCCTGGCATTGTGCAAAACTGCATAATTTCGAATATGCTGTGACAAAGTCTGCCATGTTTCTTTTGGTTTTTGATGTAATAAAATGAAAAAAGCAGCGTGTACCCACTGACTAGGTGGCAACATAGTTAATGACATCATATAACCCCACACAAATATTTCAGATGAAATTGCACAATTAAGAGGCTATATCCTTGGCTTTTGAATAATATTTATTACTTGAGCACAATGTTGTGTGGAACCCCATTACTGGGCACCACATAGCACAAGTAATTTCCTGGTTCCTTAATCTTGTGCCGTCACACCCACCGCGCAACATTTTATCACGCGAGGCTTGTATCAAGCAGAAAAAGTATTGCGCTAACTGGGTGTGCGACTGAACATCCAACCAAGCAGCAGCAAACTTTCCTCAGCGCCTCGAGGCCCTCACTGGTGAGTTGCCCCGCTTTATACATGTCTGATGGATTGATCGCGTGCTACGTCTGCTGTGATAACAATGTTCACTATATGACCTCTAGTATGTGGATGTATGTATAAGTATTTTAGTTGTACCAGAAGTGGATTACTTACCAATTTTCAAAGTGTTTTTTTGTCTGTCTTCAAGGTGCCTGTTCGGCCTCCTGGTTTCACTCATGACTTTTTCTCTTTAATTTTTTACAGTAAAGGTTTCATAGAGTATGTGCAATAGCAAGTTACTCCACATCCTTCCTGGAGTTTATTGGCTCACAGGGCAATTCATACATCCTTTGTGTGCATCATACCTTGCAATATTTTGGAAAGTTCATGTATCTATGTTAGTGGGGTGATGGTTGACGGTGGTGTAAGGGGCGCTGACTACCATTTTCCTCTGTTTGAATTTTTTTGTTTGTTGCCTGGGGACATGCAGCAAGGGAGTGTGTACCCAGGCCCAGGGCAGGCCTGTGTGGAGAGTGAGGGACTGGTGTACTGTAAGAGCAATGGAAATGTACCTGGGATTGATTATATTTTCCCTAATTTTCCTTGTTTTTGTGTCCAAATTTTCTGAGGTTGTTCTTTGTGGAGCCAGGTGTTCCTTTCTGCTAAAGGTCACAGATGCTTTAACCGCATGCGCGCTAGCGGTTTTCCCGCTGCGCGCTGCGATTTAAAAAAACCCGCGTTACATGACGAACTCAGCTCGTCATCCGCGTAGCGCAGGTTACGCTCATGACGAGCTGAGCTCGTCATGAGCGTAGAAGGGGTTAATAAGACTTCGCTGCTGTGTTCCTGAAGGAGATGGGGCCTGTGAAAGGCCATGGATAGTAGGTAAAACCTAGGGTATTCCGTGCAATCCCTATATTGTGTGTGGTTGATGGTGGTGGAGGGGGATTTGCTCCACTGCATGCAGCAACTGTGCCTTTATTCTCTGAGCCTTCCTTCTTGACTTGACCGAGTTCGCCACTGTATCAGTGACCTAGTGTGTGCAGCCACAGATGCTACTTTGCAGAATTTTTGCTGTCATTTCCCATTCTCTCTCTGCAACCCTGCTTGGGGGGTCTTTGGGGACATATCTGCCCTGTATATTATTATTGATTTTCGAAATGCATCCAAAATTGCCTTTATGAGTGAGAGGCCTTCGCTGTGGGGATGTCATGAACAATACTTTTCCCTAATTGTAATCATTTTTGCCAGCCTCCCTGATGCTCACCTAGGAGCTCAAGGGGCCCTACTGGCCTGAGGATATATTTACTAGTCTTTCCATTTTTCCAAATTCACAGTATTTGGCTCCTGTGTTTGTGAGGTAATATACTCTGTTTTGGCCATATATTATTTATCCAGAATGTTAATTGATTTTTGCCAGTGTCCCTGCGGGGGCTGCAGATATTATTACAGATTTTTCCAATTGTTCGTCTCTCAATTTACTTATTTTCTCACTCAATAAGGGACACATGCCTCGTGGCTTCCTGTGCATTTTCTGTGCTTCATTAAGGTCCCCAATGTTGTCGGTGCTTACAGGTTCCAGTCTAGTACTTGATACTTTCCTGTTTATTTACTATAGGGCTATCTTATTTCTGTTGCTGTATGCTTCTTTGGGTCGGTGGGTCAGACTCACTGGCTACAATAAAGGTAATTATTAGTATTGAAAAAAACATTTCTGAATATCTTGGAAATATCTAAAAATAATATCACAAAAGAGAAGGAGATGGAAAGAGAGGAAGAGAGTCTACATGCACTACATGTACCAGAGTGCTAAGGGGCGACCCGGAGGAGAGGCTAGCGGTGTGCGATCCATCTTGGTTGTAGAGGAAGAGAGTCTGCTGATACATCCTCTCAACTATTCAGCTTCGATTATAGGAATATCAAGTTTTGGGGGGATGGTGCCTCTCAGTACTTCACCTTGTATTATTGCTATGGGTCATGTCAAGTGTTTCATTCTCTACATTGGCCAATCTGGCCGACTGCCTTCTAATTTCTTGTCTGCAAATAGACATAAAAGACCACAAAGATACCTACATTTCTCTCAAGAATCTCCTGACTCCTGACCTCAGCTACCAAAGAAGATGGGAGGTGGTAACCTAGAAATGAGTTCCTGCGAGAAATATGGCCTTTGCCAAGCCTGATTCACCTGAAAAGACCACCAGCATTAAACAGTCTGGCAGCAAAGTCTGCTCTTTCTTTGGCCAAAGAGGGGAATCTGGTAAACCAAGTGCACCCTCTTCTCTGCAGCAAGATGTTGGAAGCAACGATTCATTACAAAGAAAGATGTCTTCCTCCCGGGGCCGCTTCGACGGTAGGGCCAGGTAAGAGTGAGTCGGACCAGGATTATCACAGCAAAGACCAGGAAGACAAGTGCAACACACCTGGGGTAGGAACAGACAAGGTGGCCGTGCTTTCTTCGTCATCAACATCATGGGATTCTTCATCTTCGTCTCCTCCAGGAAAAATATATCTAAGTCCTTCAGCTTCTTCATGCCCCCTTCGGGTGGAGGAGGGCAAGGATTGGGCCCCTGAGTGCCAGGGCGAGAGACACAGGAAAAGGAAGCTTAAGGAGGGTTCAGTTGACAGTGGTCACGGTGACAAAGATGAACTTGATGTTGTACATGCTGAGAGTACGTCGAGGAACTCCAATCTAGTTCTGCTCATGGTTCAACCGTATATGCCTTTGTTGAAAAACAAAATATTGCAATCAAAATACAGTTCTGCAAATATTTTGTGACCATATAATTGACTAACATTATATTGCCATGATAAGTGTAGGTTTACTATTATTAATCTTACCTTGATGTTAGAATGCAAGTCAATATTATGGTCAACATATACCTATAAGTTAGAATTCCTACCTAAATATTGTAGTACAACAACTCTGCTTTTATTGTTGTGTAAATGGCACAATATTTCTGTCACATGGTCTTTTACTAACAACCTTTTGACACACACGCATCCTGTGGACTATTGTTGACCAAGGTCCTCAGTGTTCTCTCCACACAGCTTGGACCACCAGACTGAGGTCTTCTTCAAGATAAATGAGTTTCTCTCTCCTGGTTCTGCTGATGGCCCAGTCTTCATGCAGTGTACATTGACCATGAATTCTTCAGCGAATTGCTCAATAGGGATTCTTCTGCACTGTTTTCTATCGGTCTCCAATCCACGCACCATGGAAATATGTGATCCAAGGAATAGGGGTAATTGGTATATACTGTAATACATTATTACTTGATGCATCTGCTACCATGTTTCAAAGACCTGGTCTCTCATTTCAATTCACAATTTCTCACATTTTGCTTCATGCAATCTTTGTAAAAGATTTTTTAGACTTTGCACATGAAGCCGCGGCCACTGCAGGTAAGAGCGGTGGGGCAGTGGCGCCAGGTGAGTGGGTATTTCGAGAGACGACCATGAGGGAAAATTTAAAAAATATATTTGTTTCCCCTTGTGGTTGTTTCTCTAAATCCTCCCTCATCTGGCCCCACGGCTCTTACCTGCAGCGGCCGCGGCTGTGCACACGATTATTTTATATTGTAACATGAATTGTTTCAACTTCTCCACAAAAAAGAACTGGTGATCCTATGCAGAAAGGAGAGAAAGTGACACAACAATGCAATTGTAGATGCTCTGACAAGAGGTGAATATGTATTTAAATTTTAGTAGACTTTTATTTGTTATCATACAAATTAAATCATTCTCAGTAAAAGTTAAAGAGAAGGAATGGAGGCAGGTAAAACACACCTAAACTTGAGTCACTTCCAAAGAGAAAAGCTCTCCTCAAACATTAAAATACACTGGTGCAGACTGAAAGAGTGAAGTTTTGACTTGAAAGCCTAGTATGGAAGCCTGTTACACACTCCAACTCTCCAGAACACATTACAATGCTGCAGGTACAGCAGCTCTCTTGTCATGCTGTTCCGCTGTCGAAAAAGCGCCAGACTGTGGCTGGAAACGTCCCTTCCCGCCACAAACTGTACTTCACAATTCCTTGCAGGGTTCATCAGCTATGAGCTGTTCATGGTCATTTAATGCTTCAGCAGAGTTTAAATAACCTTGTCAAATGTATCTTAGCGTTTTTCCATTTTTATGGCGTGTTATCTAAATCACTGTAGCAGAAAAGTGCTCCAGATGGAAAAACAATTGGTTAATGTTTATTCAGAGAAGAGAAAAGTTCTTTGGGAAGATAACCATCGGATGAGACAATTAAAGGGGCTTACTTGGTAGAAGGCTTTTGAGCTCTGTGCGTTTATCACTGACCATAATGGATTCTCCCTCCCTCATGCAAAAAAAAAAAAAATTTCCATAGATATATATATATGATTTTTTTTCAGGAGGGAGGGAGAATCCATTATGGCCAGTGATGAATGCACAGAGCTCAAAAGCCTTCTACCAAGTAAGCTCATTTAATTGTCTCATCCGATGGTTATCTTCCCAAGAACATTTCTCTTCTCTGAATAAACATTAACCAAGTGTATATAGTCATTGGAAAAACTACTTCAATTTCATAACAAGGTTAGACCAGCCTAGGACCTATGGCTAACCTTTTAAGAGTGGCTGGATTAAGTGCTATTAATTGTCAATTATTATTCAAAATACTCACACTAAGGGAGTGAGCAGCAAATGTCAAGGAGCCATCAGACGTTGCCCCGCCCACTCCTGGTGGGATTTTGTGTCATCATCAATGACATAAAAAATGAAATCATCAAAGACATCACTGATGACTTCACAGGACAATTACTAACGCCATTGCCGATAACACCTTAGTGTATTGTTGTTGTTCACTTTGATATCCTGTTACTTGCTTTTGTGAATTGGCCACAGAACATCCAAAATGGGAATAAAACTGTGAAATTCATATGCAATTACTACACATAGAAAGGATTGTGTCCTCTTTGCAATTTTACTCATAGGAAGAGGAATGTTTGTGTTTGATTCCCTAAGACATATAACAGTACGTAAAAAAGTACTCCTGTAGTACTACTTCCCTTACTCATAAATGCTTTTGTGAATCAACCTCAGTGTTCCTTACTCATAAATGCTTTTGTGAATCAACCTCAGTGTTCCTTACTCATAAATGCATTTGTGAATCAACCTCAGTGTTCCTTACTCATAAATGCTTTTGTGAATCAACCTCAGTGTTCCTTACTCATAAATGCTTTTGTGAATCAACCTCAGTGTTCCTTACTCATAAATGCTTTTGTAAATCAACCTCAGTGTTCCTTACTCATAAATGCTTTTGTGAATCAACCTCAGTGTTCCTTACTCATAAATGCTTTTGTGAATCAACCTCAGTGTTCCTTACTCATAAATGCTTTTGTGAATCAACCTCAGTGTTCCTTACTCATAAATGCTTTTGTGAATCAACCTCAGTGTTCCTTACTCATAAATGCTTTTGTGAATCAACCTCAGTGTTCCTTACTAATAAATGCTTTTGTAAATCAACCTCAGTGTTCCTTACTCATAAATGCTTTTGTGAATCAACCTCAGTGTTCCTTACTCATAAATGCTTTTGTGAATCAACCTCAGTGTTCCTTACTCATAAATGCTTTTGTGAATCAACCTCAGTGTCCCTTACTCATAAATGCTTTTGTGAATCAACCTCAGTGTTCCTTACTCATAAATGCTTTTGTGAATCAACCTCAGTGTTCCTTACTCATAAATGCTTTTGTGAATCAACCTCAGTGTTCCTTACTCATAAATGCTTTTGTAAATCAACCTCAGTGATCCTTACTCATAAATGCTTTTGTGAATCAACCTCAGTGTTCCTTACTCATAAATGCTTTTGTAAATCAACCTCAGTGTTCCTTACTCATAAATGCTTTTGTAAATCAACCTCAGTGTTCCTTACTCATAAATGCTTTTGTAAATCAACCTCAGTGTTCCTTACTCATAAATGCTTTTGTAAATCAACCTCAGTGTTCCTTACTCATAAATGCTTTTGTAAATCAACCTCAGTGTTCCTTACTCATAAATGCTTTAGTGAATTGACCTCGATGTGTCTTTTTGATTCTATAGATGAACGTAGTAGATCAGAGCGTGTGCAAAGCACAGACACTGTTGACTCAAAGAAACCCTGACTTCCATCCACAGCATTTTTTAGAGTTGCTCCTAGAGTAGTCAGTAATGTGTATCTATGGTGGCCCGCCCATCCCAACTGGCTGCATTTCCAGCACCTTCAGGTGCCTTAGCCTTACCCAAATACACGTCATTGAGGCTGGTAATACTACGCTGATGCCCTGGATAGTGGTTGAGGCAACTCTGTTCATTCTTCCTGTGTTCACTTGGCACAGTACTAAAATGTTGACCTATCACTCACAACCTAACCCTGTACTAATTGCTAAAACTGTTGGTGTTCATTGATCACCTGAACGAGTAAAATTGTTTTTAGCCTAATGTAGAAGTTTGGAGTTTACTTTTGATTCTGTGCTCTTACTTTCCTGACATCTGGAGGAACACAGAAGTGTCAAAGCAGCAGCATCTCAACCTAGAATTCATATTCTGCAGCAATGAACAAACCAGACACCAGGCCTTCTCCTGTCATGTAAGAAGATTGTGGAACTTCATTCACATTCAAATCTGTCGGGGAACATCCCACCAATATTTTGGAAACCAGCTCAAGAGCCATCTTTTGTGAACTACTTTATTTATTGAAGCACAGATTTATAGACCACTTACAACACTTTTGCACCGCCGTTGTGCCACTTTTTGTGACGCGGCATAAACAATGCGCCACGTTGTGGCCAATTTACAACGTGACGCATCTAGGAAGATACATCACTGTGTAAAGCCCTGCACCACATTATACCCATGTCAAGTATAACATATGGAGGGTGGGCGTTCCCGCACAAAAAGCCATGTAGAACAGACGCAGTGAAATTTACAACATTTCACTGCGTCACTCTACGCCTTCACTGTGTCATAATCCCTGCGCCTACTCAGACCAGGTGTAAGGAATGACGAAGGGCTTTTTGAATGGGACTCACCTATCTGTTGGGGCACATTAATGGAGTCACATCACTTTCATGAACAACTCCAGCAATGTTTCACTTTTGGACCAACAGATGCGTCTGGATTTCTGACGCATCTGTCAATCCTTGCACCATGGGGCACCGTATTGTAAATACAGAACATCCATGGTGAAGCAAGGGTTTCGTATAGAGGCACAGGGAAACTGATGCATCTGTACAGATGTGTCACTTCCTTGTAAATCTGCCCCTAAGTTTTCAGGACAGTATGGTATGTAGTGCACATATTTTAGCACCCTTCTCTGATAAAGTTTTATCATAGGTGACATTCAAAAACGAAATCTTACTACAGAACTCTATATTATTAGCCATCATCTTGTACCTTCTATGGTTCTGGAAACAGTAACTGCTAAGTTCAACCTCAGCAACAAATACAGAGACATTACCGCCTGTCTAGATTGGTTTATTGTGTACGGAACCAATGAGGTGGCTGCAACTGGAGTCGGGTCATTTGTGACGTTTAATATGTGTGGGGCCCTAAACGGCTCACATTTCATAAGTGTCAAGAACCATGTCTGTCAACGTTTCCTTGATACAGTTATTCCAAAGTTTGGTAGACGGTGATTTCCAAACCTGAAGAATGGAAAGTCTGACAGCCAACAGCATGTGTGTAATTAGTTTACCCGTGAGGGTCATAATTAGGTAGCAACCCTCATCGCCTGCGCATTCCAGAATCATCACTTGGGGATCTAGAGTCAGGAGTATGCTGTTATACATTTAATTTTGGTCATTATTATCTTGCAGTAGGCCTGAATATGGTGACATTGCCACCACATATGGTCATGGTGGTTGGGTCTTGACTACCCCTTCAGCAGATATCTTAAGCAACAAACATTGCACCTAGTTTGAGAGAGAATGGGTTTGAGTTGAGAGAGCAGGAAGCAGTGGCGCTCTGAGCAGTGTGATCTTGCTGCTGAAATGTTTGTGCGGTGGGCACGCGGTGCAAAACAGGACAGGGGAACACAAACCCAATAGGAAAAAACAACCCCTGCGATGGTATAGGGAGGCCTAAACCAAAGGAATAAAAACAGATCCTGTGCACACGCAAGTGTAGTACGTAGTCCTAGTGTAAGGACTTGTGTTAACCCGCTGAGAGAAATATTTTGCGTCAAAGTTCAAAAACGCCAAATACAAAGGTTCATGTGGGTGAAAGTTGTTTATAAGTCAAATTCAAAAGAAACTTTATTCGGTGTATTTCAACCATAAAAGTGCATTAAAACATACAGTACATACTTCAAATATCATTATATAACATATAGTTACAGATGATGAGAGAACTGAAAAGATTACATCCATTAGTTCGTTCATTGGTCCAGACACAATCGCAGTTTAAGAGTCAATTTTAAAAATTCAAGAACTTGAAGGACACTATTACTGTGTAGCAATTGTAAATATAAAAAGGCTGGTCGTATCTGATTAAAATTCATTTTTTTTAAAAGAGCAATTAAAAAGCGTTTACGAGGGAATTCATAAAATCTGTATAAAAACATAAAATGCATCATGTCCTGTGGAGACTTTCCGTCGCAGCCACAGGGTGATAGATTTTTACAGAAGCTCTCCATTTTAGGTCTAATAAGCAGATGTTGAAACAGGTTGAATCTAAATCTTGTTAGCAAAAACTTGTCGTGGGTACTGAAAGTGCCGAGTAGATAAGGCTCTGTTGTCAAACATGTTTTAACCATGATAAATTTCCTTACACTAACTTTTTGTAGCTCAGCACCCTCCCTCTCAGCCTTCTTACGCTGAAGAAACACCTGCTTGACTAGATCAATGTCCGCCTTTCCAATTCCTGACGGATGTTCAAACAGATCAGGAAAACCCATTTCAGTAAAACAGGTTTTTAAGTAGTTCAGCCAGGGAGTGCCTGACGCATACTCGAGGGCCATGAAATCATTAGCAATTAAATGTGTTAGGGGAATTTCTTCACATAACCACATTTTCAGCCAGCATAACAGAGGTCGTAGGGACAGGATATCGCTCAAATACCCCACTCCTAGTTCCTCATGGACCACAAAGTTGGAAGTGGAGACTGGAACACACAGGAGCCGTTTATAAAAACGAATTTTCTATGGTCTGAAGTTGTTCCCCAGCCATGTAGCCCCAAAGCTCACTCCCGTATGCTGCGGTTGCTACAGATTTTGCGTCATATAGTTTAATCATAGCAGCCGTAGGCTTTTTACCAAGCTTGGAAGCGAAGTTGAAAATGGAGGCATTAACCTTAGTCACAACACTTTTTTTCTTAGCAAGTTGCGGGGTCCAGGATAATTTGGAGACAAAGAGTACTCCTAGATAGGAGAATGTATTAGAAAGTGGTATTACTTCCTTATCTAGTTTGAAGGTGTATTGTCTCTTTGGCTGTTTCCCCACCTGCATAATGAAAGATTTAGAGTTGTTCACTAACAAATCTCTGTCTTCCATGAATTTTTTAAATGCATTAAGTAGCAATTGGAGGCCTTTTTCAGTTCTTGCTAACAGCACCGCATCATCTGCGTATAGCAGAACGGGGATGCTTCTTTTCCCCACTCTCGGACTGTCTGATTTCACCTCCTGTAAAACGCCATCCAGCTCATTTATATAAAAATTAAAAAGGAAAAGGGCTAATATGCAGCCTTGCCGCACCCCCTTCCCGGTTCTAAAATCATCAGTTACTGACAGGTCTTGGCAATACCTTATATTTGCACTTGTGTTGCTATGGAGGTCAACCAGAAAGTTTATAATGCCGCTGCCTACTCCCTTGTCCCTCATGGACCCCCACAGCTTCCCCCTGTTGACACAATCGAAAGCTGAGGATAGGTCCATGAAGGCCAGATGGACTGTGCCCTTTTGGGCAATAGTATATTTACTAAGTATTAAGAAGAGATTTAGACATTGAGTTGTGGTCGAGCGGCCGTTACAAAAACCATATTGGGTGATAGACATAATATTGTTGTCCCGTGTCCACTCAGGGAGTCGCCGCAATACAATTCTCCCCACTAATTTCGCCATGGAGTTAATCAAGGAGATAGGCCTGTAACAAAGGGGGCTATCCCTGTCCCCCTTTTTAAAAATAGGCACAATGGTGGAAAGCCCCAATGATAACGGGCATCCAACTCTCGCGGCTGCGTTGATAACCGCCACAATAATCGGGGCCCAGAAATTAGGATCAGATTTGAAGAGATCCGGGGGTATCCCATCAGGGCCTGGTGATTTACCCACTGTGAGCCCTTCTATTCCCACCAAAACCTCTCCTATACTGACATTCAAGCAAGGACCCCCTTTGGTGCATTCAAAGGATACCGCATTAGTTTCACATCCCCCGTGCAGTTGTTTAAAATGTGCAGCCCATTCATCTTTTGTTATAACACATTCTAACCCCTCCCCCGAGTCTTTCACCAGGAAGGGTTTCTTAAGCGCCGCCCAAAATCTAGCACTGTTTTTCAGCGTTTGTGGTTCCAGGATCTCAGCCCAAGCCTCATTCTTCAGTACCTCCTTCCGTGAGGCAATGACTGATTTATACTCTTTTCGAGATCTCTGTACTAATTCCTTGTTTCTTGGTTTTAACGACAAGGCCGCTCTGAGGTTACGAGCTGCTTTAGAGCATTCCTTATTGAACCACCTCGGGCCCTCCCTCCTCTACTCTTTAAAGGTTCTGTCATTGAAATAGCTATTGTATCTGTTAAGCTCTGAAAATCAAACAGAACCTGGGTTGGATCAGAATCAACCTGAGTGCATCTAACGATTATATCCCTACAGTTATTTTGGATGTTCTGGTATATGAGGTCCGGAGTGCACATGGACCATTTTAGGCGGCGTCTGCCATCAATTGCTGTTACCCTACCCTTAACCAGGTTACGACTTTCACTGGCCACCCAGGGCCCCCTTAAATGTATAGTCAAAGGGTTATGATCGCTAAGTGGGTTAATGTCTATAGAAAATGAACGCACAAAGACCTGCATGGGCAAGGTTAACAGCATATAATCAATAAACGTCCCCTTCCCATGCCCTTTAAAAGTTGGGGTAAGAAAACGCTTTGAGGGGGTCACATAATGCCATTGCTATAGTGAGACCATGATCATTGAGAAAGTTATTAAAACAGGCCCCCTCCACGGTATGTTCCAGATGTAGACCATTTATTCTGGAACAGTGTAATTCCTGGAGGTTTTTCCCCAGGGGGTCACCACAAGGGTGAATGTTAAAATCGCCCATGATCAACAAGTTATGTGAACAATCCGTCATTGAGGTGCCTATATAATCATTTAAAATTTCTAAGTTGCCGTAACTTGTAGCATTGTTAATAGAATTATAAACATTGATCAAACCAACCTTACAATTGCCCGCAGATAAAACTAGACCTTGTATACCAAGATTGCTTGAAGGCCTACTATCAATTGTACATTTCAGAGCTACCGATATAAGCATTACCATACCACCCTTTGGTCTTCCCCGGTTTGCTGATACAGCAGGTACAAAGTATGCCTTATAACCTTCAATGTACATTTCACATTTTACTGACCAAGTCTCTTGTAGGCAGGTGATCTGAAAGCCTCTAATGTATGATAGCCAGCTTTCGTCTTGCATTTTGTTTTCTAAGCCCGCCACATTCCAACATATCACATTATTTTTTGGTATTGTTGGTGAAATCACCTCTATCTGTTGTGCTGCAGGAGGCTGTACAGTACTCTGACTCTCCGAGACCCTCAGTCAGTCGCAGGCATCCAGCCCTGAAAACATTTCGAAACGATTATGTATGGGGACACTGTACCCTCTTAAATTCTGGTTGTCAGCATTAAGATTTGCTGTCGGTGTCTGCCAACCATTCGAATTTACTGCTAGTGTCTGCCGACCATTCAGCCCATTGATATTCTTATTATACATTTATGGTGCTACCGGACTTGTGGTCTGAGCATGTGATATAGGCCTATACCCACGAGGATTTTTAGGCGAATATTTAGTGGAGTTCTGGTCAGGCCCATAGAAGTATCCCAGGGGGCGCACGCAGACACTGTTTGCATTGTAAACCAGTGAGGATGTGCGCAGTAAGACTGTTGCGACATGTTGGGGGTGCTGGAAGTTAACAACCACGCAGTCCCCCGTGGTCGCTTTCCTCGAAGGGCCAACCCAATTGACCCTTTCAGTAGATATGATTTGGTCATAGTAGTGAGATGGGTAACCACAGTTTTTATTTAGCCACGCCACCGTTTTGTTTTTTAGGGAGTCGTAAGATTCTCCATGTGGTTGGGCTGGTACTTCCTCATAACGTGGAACATTGGTTAACACCACCACATATGGCACACAGTCAGGGGGGAGATTTACATTCCTGAGTCTAGCCCTCTGTGGGGCCACTGCACGGGTACCTAGGGATACAGGGCCTGTTGAATTGGCTGGTTTACTGGAGCTGTAGATGACACAGCCCCCGCGCCAACCGAACTTTGAGGTTTTGGCTGCTGCTGCTGCTGCACACTCTGTCCCCTGGCTGCATTCTCCTTCCCATCCCTAACAGAAATAATTTTTGGGGCTGTAACTCCTGGGGCGGGGGTCAAATGTGCCGCCACCAAACTGCCCAATCTTTCTACCTCAGCAGCTACTATGTCCAACCTGGACATTATTGGGGTGATTAAATCTGAAATTTTGGTCTCCAGCTTTCCTACTATCGTGATTATTAATGCTTCTAAGTTGGAGTCAGACAAGATCACGCTTCCCTCATTATTACTGCCCTCGTGGTTAGGATCTTCTTGGCCCTGGTTGCTTGCGCTGTTAGTGTTAGTGGCTTTGGAGTTATTGGGTGGATTAGTGTGAGATTTAGTTTTTGAAGATTTCCCCCCACGCCTCCCCTGATTCTTTCTGCACTTCCTCACTGGTCTTTGTGTAGAAGGGGCCTCTAATGACACTTCCACTGCTGAGTCTTCCTCCGAAGTGTTAAGCAGGTCCACAGGCTTCTCAGAGTGTGCCTGTGCCTGTATCGCTATGCTGGGTCCCTCTATACTATGCGGGGCATGTTCTGGAGTGCCTTCTAATACTTCTGCAGTTACATTGGGCACGATGTCCATGACAGGGGGAAAACCTTTACTGCCTAATGAAGCCCTACGTTCCTTATTTATTAGCGTAATTTTTTTCACCAGGAAATTATCCATGGTGCGTAGGCCAGATGTCGATGGATCCGTAGTTATTGTAGGCATGTTAGCAGGTAACGGGAAAGCTATATTACCTCAATGTAATGCAACAGTTTCCCTACAGTACAGAAATAAAATAAAAGACAATATAATAAGAGTAGTTCAATGTCTCACTTAAATGTTCTAGGTCCTTGAGTTGGAACCAGGGTCCGTGGCCCGTCCCGTCCTCTTCCGGCCACTGAGGGCCAAAGAGGCCCGCCCTTTGCCAGGGCTTAGTCCGGCGCTTTCCGCGCACGTCCCGCGGGTGCGGGAGGCGTTCTCTCCTTATCAAGCGCCTCCGGGCGCCTCCGGGCACGGTGTTCCTGGCGTCAGGTGTGCGCCGCCGGGGCACCTGGGGGATGTAGTCCTGCCGTTTCCCTCACGGCGTTGTCAGGACTCCCCCCGTAGCGGCCGTTCCCCTCACGGCAGATGCAGAGTGCTGGACGCTGGTAAAGTGTTTGCTCTGGGCCCCCCTGAGCGCTCGGCGCTCTCTCCTTATCAAGCGCCTCCGGGCGCCTCCGGGCGCGGTGTTCCTGGCGTCAAGTGTGCGCCACCGGGGCACCTGGGGGATGTAGTCCTGCCATTTCCCTCACGGCGTTGTCAGGACTCCCTCTGTCGCGGCCGTTCCCCTCACGGCAGATGCAGAGTGCTGGACGCTGGTAAAGTGTTTGCTCTTGGCCCCAAGTCAATTGTTGGTCAGTACAGAAAATAATAGCCAGCCGACACGTGTTTCGTCACACCGTGAAGGAGACGTGACTCATCAGGGCTAGGAAGGGCACAAAGGAAGGACAATGAGGGGGAAGAAATGAAATTAAAATTAAAAGTTAAAAAATAAAAAAAAAGGGGTAAAGCAAACAAATATAAGAGAATGTTCTTTCAACAATTGAATGGTGACTAAGTGTGAGAATGAAAATGCTAAGTGACTGTGGAGACCCTATGGTGCGTAAAGGCATGATGTGAGATGACATCAGGTAACCCCAACATTAGTGAAGTGCACAGTAATGCATTTAAAAACACGGGCAGGAGCCATTAAATAATCTGAGAAAAGGGTGCCCAGATCTGTTCGCGTGTAGCGTCCTGAGTGCTATCTCCGGGTGACCTAAAAGAAGAAAAAAAACGAAAACATCGTCGCGTGCTGTACAAACGCTGAAATGTACTGCACTGCGATGGATATCGTGTACAGGTATTCGATAGTCTGAGTACGGGATACTTAGAAAGAGTACTTTATCGGGTTGTCCTAAAAGAAAACAGAAAACAAAACCACCGTCGTAGGTTGAAAAGCATGTGAAGTGAAAGGTTCGTGATAGCAATGGTGTCCAAGGGGTATATTACCAACAACTAGCGATAATTTTTGTCTCTAACTTGTTTAGAGACAAAAATTATCGCCGCACATCGGCGATTTTTATCGCAGATAAACCTTGCTATTAGCAAGGTTTATCGCAAATGCGATAAAAAACGGCCGCAATGCATGAATATCGCTGAAAAGTCAGCGATATTCATGCATTATCGAGCAAATGCTCTTAGCCATGTTATCCACCTCCCATTGGATAACATGGTGAAGAACTGCTCAGGGCAGGTGTTAGCTTTTGGAGATATTCGCGCTTAGCGCGAATATCTCCAAAAGTTGGTAATAGGAGATAGCGATGTTAGCGACTGTTTCCAGTCGCTAACATCTTGGCACGCCCACTTTGCATGTCATTAGTGATAAATATCACTGACATGCAAAGCGGGGCCCAAGATGGTCGCTATCTCCTATTAGCTGTCACTAACTGGTGTTAGCGACAGCTTGGTAATAGGGAGATAATTTTATCTCCGCTTTCTTGGCTTTTAAAGCCAAAAAAGCGGAGATAAACCCCTTGATAATATACCCCCAAGTGCGTATCAAAATACAGGATAAAGAGCGATTATAAACGTTGCTTAAACTGGTAACTTGAATAACATACATGGGATGGCAACTGTGGACCAAAGGTAGGGAGGAAAAGAACAGAACTTCATCTCTTAAAGCAAATGTTCACAAGAACCAATCTATACATATGACAGGCAAAGGGGTTGCAAAATGGTATCCGAGACAAGATAAACATTAGGCATTCTTCCGTATACAGTAGAAATGTAAAACCACAGTAGACGGTATATGTAAACAAAATGACACTGGTCTAACACGTACGGTGTATAAATGCATGGTCGAATTACAAACGAAAACTGTGTCCCAAAAGACATAAGCAGGATAATAACAGAAAGGAATTATTAAGTGGTGGTTGGAGACATGTAGAAATGCAAAATTGTTTCAGTTAAGAAGCAGTTGCGAAACAACGGACTTCCCCTGTGCTTCCTCACCTAGCTGGGCTAGTAGAGGAAACAGTGTATTGGGATCTTATATATGAGTTTTCCTTATGGTGTGAACATACACAGGATTTGGAATTCTCTACTAAATAATCAGCCAAGTCGCATCCAGCATTTCCCTATCCAATTTTGCATTGATATATATGTTCACAGTCTACATTCAAGTCCCTTAAGGCGATGTATAATCTTGATATTCCCTTCCTTATGCTAACTTCTAGATAATGGAAGTCCAGGTCACCCTTTATTCTGTACCTCTTGGTTCTCTGCCCGTGAAGCAGCCATATCATCCTAACATTGTTGCAACGTTCAAGACCCTACTGGGCAGTTACTCAAAAACTCCTGGGCCTTCTTCAAAAGTAATGTTGGGAAAACACATCTTACAGTTTAATAGCCTTGAGAGAGAAGGAATTAAAACTGGATTGAGCTACATACCACAAGGATGTAGAAGGAATATCCATAGTATGATAAATATAGATTGTGAGTAAATATGTAGTTATTGAAGAACAAGGGAGTTCATGGATTTAGTAAACTGTTTAGAAAGTGATGACAAAAACGTGATTGCTGTAGAAGCTATTGTATATGGTTATGGTACAATGAAATATGAATACGTACAGTGATAGAGGATCAGAAGGTTGGAAAAGTAGGAGAATTAATGAAGAAGCAGATAAAGAGTGGAGCAGCAGTATAGTTGAGAAATGATAAACCTGTATCAGGTATTTTCTGGAGAAGGTGAAGAACAATCAGATTTTGGGATATTTAAGAGCTGAAAATTGAATGGTGTATTAACTACAAACAAAATGAAAGGAGTTGTTTGTAGTAGTTATTTGTAGCAGAAGAAAGGGGAAAGAAAACAGATTAGGGTATAACAAATGAAGAATGCTGAAAAGAAAGGAATATACTCCTGGATAACTGAACGAAAGGACCATGTCTTTATAGAAATACCTAAACACCAGTAGTACAACCAAACAGGTCCTGGTGGAGAGAGGCAGTGGAAAAAAGAAAAGACAACACATTGAAAGATTGTCTGCAAGCAATGGATGTTAAAGTCAAAAGATAAAATGACTGGTAATAGTAGGATACAGAGGGAGAATAATATAAGGTCAAGAAAAGAATTCTGGGGGGATCATCATGTGGATATCAAATCAGATAGAGAGAAATCCAGGAAATCGAGAAAGTTCGAGTTGAGAATGAATGGCAGGTGAAGGTGCATTCCCCAAGAAGTTGCACCTTGAAGAAGATGAGAGTGATCAAGCAAGAAAATGTATTCAAACCAAGCAATGCCAGAATAGAAGAAGACTGTAATGAGGTTAGATGTAGAAAGATGTGCAGTCTGTCTGGAGTGTATGAGCTGAGGTGAAATAGTGAAGATGGCTCTGAAATGTCCAGACTGAAATTAGCTAGCATGCCAATCAGTAAGATTGGCTCGGGTTAGGAGGTTTTGAACTGTTAAAGCTCCTGCTTTGTCAAAGAATCTTAATTTGAGCAAATGCATACTAGAAGTCTGTAAGTCAAAGCAGCATGACCTGGTTCCAAATACAAAGAGAAGTTCTATGTTATAAATTGGTACGCTATTTCACATTTCTTGTCACCACTGTGATGAAAGCCAGAGAAGCATTTTCCATTCGCTGCTGCACAGAGGATACACGATTGCTTTGCAAATTGACCAAGTATAAGATTTTTACTGGAAGAAATAAAAGATTGAACACTAAAGATGTTGTCTATACTTCCTAAGAATTAAAAGAGGCATTGTTTTCAGTCCTGTAGAGCAGGATTCTCCAAAGTCAGTCCTGGAGGGCCGGCTCCATGGCAGATTTTTAGCATATACCCATTTAGATAAATGCAGTTTTCTTAAAAATCTGGCATGAATCCAACCATCCAAGACCGGCTTTGGAGAACCCTGCTGTAGAGCAAATGCAGTCCGAGCAAATGTGTACCCTCCCTTAAACCATAATCCTTAATGTAAATAAAGGATATATAGCACCCAAAAATTGGGAAGGAACCTGCAGTCTGACCATTACTGGAGAGAGATGCTGGTTCTCATTTGAGATGTACTCGTATTCATCTATGCAGGGGGCATTGCACAACTTGTCAAATATTTTGCTAAAGTTATTCATCAAGGTGTGAACTGGCTGAATATAATATATCCAGAGAATTATACTAATGGGTTAGTGATGTGTGACGAATGCCAGCAATGTTCGGGAAACATTTAGCTTTCACACTTATTTCTTTTGTAGTTGCAGAAATGTTTATAACTGTATTGTTAATTGCTGTTCACATGATCTATGCAAGAATATCATATACTAAATTCTAACATTATTTACGTTTGTTGTAGTTGTGGAGATCAAGGTAGGGCTTTGCAATATCACTTGCAGATTTAAGAGATTATCTGACAGGTATGTCTGACTCCTAACACCTCTTCATACTTTGTGCTTAATGTAATGGGAGGGGACAGAGACACCTGCCCGATTTCCTCGCCTCAAAAAGGCCTTCATTTACATTAAGGCTTCAGGAAATCTACCAGGTGTAACCCCAAAACTCTTGAGGTACACAACAGAAATGAGTTTATTGCCACTTAGTAACTGTTAGAACTGGGGGTCTCTCGTTGGCAGAGGTAGGTACCACTGTCCAAATAGGGACCCTTGCTTCTAGTCAGGGTAAGGAGGAAACCTCTGAGATAACTCCTGCTCACCCCCTTGGTAGCTTGGCACGAGCAGTCAAGGCTTATCAGAGGCAATGTGTAAAGTATTTGTACCAACACTCACAGTAACACAGTGAAAACACCACAAACCGACTCCACAACAGTTTAGAAAAATAAAGGTATTTAATCTAAACTACACAAGACCAAAACGACAAAAATCCAATGTACACAGTTCAAGAATATGGTTGCCAAGGAGTTCTTAATGTTAGCGGTAAAATAACCCACATTTGCGTTAAAAGCCAGCGATGACAGGCTCTGCGACGATGTTCGCAGCGGCGGAAATCTCCCCGCTAACGAAGGGTGCGACGTCTTCAGGCAGCGGCGACAGGCGCTGCGACGATCTCGGTCTTCGTAGCGGTGGGAATTTTCTTGCTCGGCCGGGATTGCGATACATTTTCTGTAACAAAGTCTTCAAAAGCTTGGTTTCCAGCTCCCCAACACAGGTACAACTTCCAGAGGCACCACACATGGGCCACGCTCTCCAGGAAGGACAGGACTCTCTCAATAGAGTTCAGGGGATCTGAGGGTGAAGTCCTTTTGTTCCTGGGACTTCATAACAGTGAGCCAGCTCTTCTCAGGCCCTTGGAGATTCCTTCAAGCAAGGGGACATAGCACAAAGCAAAGTCCTTCCCCTCTCCTTGGCAGCAAAGCAACAGCAGGTCAGTCCAGCAGAGCAACAGCAGGACAGTCTTCCTTCTTCAGTTTCAGCTTTCTCCTTGGCAGTGTTTCCTTCTTTATTCCACGATGATCTAATTTTCGGTTGTCAGGGGTCCTGTACTTATACCCCTAAAAGTCTTTGTTCCCTTGGTGCAGGAGGGCTCTGAGCCCGGTCTGAACCAGTTCTGGGTGTTCCTTGAGCACTTTGTTTCCCTGGCTTCTCCTTTCCTTTCAGAGTGGGGGGCAGGGTCCTCAGCCGCCCAGCAGGAGGTGGAGCTAGCATTGTGGAAGGCAGGCTGTAACGGGTCGGACATCCCTGCCCCGTTTAGGAATGAATCGGAAGCAGAGGACATAAAATAATGGTGGACGGCCCCCCTGAAGACTCTAATCTCATTGTATTTCAGCCCGAGAACTGGAATCCGGAAGCTGAGGCTGTCTGGTACGTGGAATCCCCAGATACTGGTGACTATTAATTTAAGGAGCTGAGTCCAGATAATGAAAACGCCCCCTTCGATGACGTCACGGAGACTCCGTCAATCGGAAGGGGCGAAATAAAGGAAAAGCCGGGAGGAATGAGGCGAAGGGAATCCAATGCGGGAGAGGAGAGGACCGGGACGAGAAAGATGAGCGAGGAAGAGGAGAAAAGGATGCGGAGCCTGAGAGGAGTATCAGAGCCGGAGACCGACAGGATTCCGGAGGACCCGCCTGGAGGCCAACGTTATCGCTTCTCGCCCAGCCACACTCCAGGAGGAGTGTGGCTTTCACAGGTGCGCAGGCGGGTAGCGGGCTGGGCAGGGAGGAGTGGGAGAGAGGACGTGTGAGTGCTGAGCGCCCTGGCTAAACCTTTTCACGCTCCTATTTTGAACGCCCTCTAAACACAGACCCCCTCCCCGCCTTCACGATCACATCCCAGACGGCTTAGCTGTTGAATAACACAATATTGTGTCTCACTCCTTTACCTTTATTGACGAAGTGTCGATTGAACAGAAACTTGACACGTGTTCTCTTTCGGGTTTTTTTTTATGTTACGTGTGCGGAGCAACTGAACCCGACTCCTTAAAAGCACCGAAGCCCGGGAGGGAGGGGTATTTCCTTTAAACTACCCGAAACCCAGGAGGACAAGGGAACCAAAGGCCCTCCATCAAAGCTCCACTAATAGCGACTCCCTGGACAAGCAGGAACACAAGACTTGCTCCTAGAACTTGAGACATTCTTTGAGTTATTGTATTTTGGCAAACCTCTTAATTTGATCCTGGCGTCTGTGAAACGCCGTGTCTATAGGAAAATAAAGCCACACTTAAGACACTTTGGAGTGGACTTATTTAGTGAGGTCACAACTGCGGTCCCCAACCCTTCACACGTGGTGGAGAATGCTGGCACACAGCCGTTAGAAACAATGGACGCCCTTATACAACATATAGTCGAGGCCCAGGACAAGTTGGGTTGGGCCGTGGAAAGACAGTTGTTGTCCACACAGGCTGACAGAGATGCCTTCAAAGATACCCTCACAGCCCAAATGGAGGGGCTACAGAAGATCACCTCGGGTCCGTACCTTTCGCCAGACAGGCCCAACAGAACCCGACAGGAGTAGCACTGCAGAAATTCATTCGAGGCGAAGACCCGGATGCCTATCTGCTGAATTTCGACGTGCAGCCAGAGCCTGTAATTGGCCAGTAGACAAATGGCCCTTTTTCTTGGCGCCCCTATTAACTGGGGACGCCCAAGCTGCCTATCAGGTAGCAAATCCCTTAGGAACCACCCCCTATGGGGAAGTAAAGAGGGTTATACTCGATCATTTGGGACTCGATGATGAAGCCTACCGCGTACGCTTTAGGCACCCTGGGGAGAATCCCTAAACCCTTTTTTACAGACTCAAATTCGCAGCGGATAAGTGGCTAAGACTCGATATCTGCACTAAAGAAGATATTCTCGATTAAAATCTACCTCGAACAATTCATAGAGGCACTTCCCTACAACACCCAAAGGTGGTTAAAGCAACACGCAAACTTAACTACCAAGGAGGCCATGGAAATGGCCGCTACGCTTACGAGAGCTAAACCCAGCCTCGGGACTATAGACGCTGAACGTACCTATCGAAACCTTCCCGACAAGTCCGTACAGCACAAGTACCTCATGGAGGGGACTAAAGGAAGGTAAAACCCCAGAACCGACACCGTTGAAAGGTCCACAATGTTATGAATGTGGGGACTGGGGACACATTGCCAGAGCCTGTCTACGACGAAAGACCGAGGAAGAGCCTATGGATATAGGATACCTTCCAAAACCTGTCCTCTATTCGGAAGAACTCGGACCAGCATTCTATGTAAACATAAGGGTAAACCAGAAACCCATGAAAGCCCTACTTGACTCCGGGTGTAAACAGTCAGTGGTACAAAGAGGCCTCATCCACACAGAACAGACTAACCAGGGTACGGTAGTACACATAGGTTGTGTCCACGGAGATGTAAAAACGTACCCCGTGGCACAAATAAAATTGTGTACCCCAGATAGAACCCCCCATTTGGTTAAGTTAGGAGTAATGACTCACCTACCGGAAGACCTGATCATTGGAACTGATAATCCAGAGTTCCTAGTATTATTCAGGTCCCTCTTACAGAAAGACATAGGAGAGGGGCACCCAGGGAAAGAAGAGGGAGCATATTCAGCGTTGGTTACCTAAGAACCCTGGGCACTAGATAGAAACTTTAGATTTGCCCAGACCAATGACCCATCCTTTAAAAGTGCCTGGCAGACCTCCCTTACGGAGGGACAAGACCCCCCTCCCCAACCGAGGGCCATTTTTAGGGTGAAAGGCGGGCTATTGTATTGGTTAGCTGAAAAGGATAAGGAACCTCAACTAATAGTCCCATTAGGATTCCGGGACCAAATACTGTTCTTTTCCAATTCCCATTTAACAGCCAGACACATAGGGAGGGAAAAAAACACCCGAAATATATTAAAGCATTTCTATTGGCATGGGAAATATAAGGACATTGACCGGTATTGTCAGGAGTGTGATACCTGTCAGAGGATGAGTACGCACAGACCTACACCAGTGCCACTTCAACCTCTGCCAGTAATTGAAACTCCTTTTTCCAGAATAGGCATGGACCTAATAGGACCTCTTCCCAAAACGAGAAAAGGACACTTATATGCATTAGTGGTAGTAGATTACGCCACCCGGTATCCCAACTCATTGCTGACCGTTTGGTGGAAATGTTTTCCCGGGTGGGATTTCCGAGGGAGATTCTTGCAGACCAGGGAACACCGTTTGTGTCAAAACTTATGAAGGAAGTATGCAAAACCTTGGACCTAAAACATATTAGAACGTCCGTGTACCACCCTCAAACGGGCGGATTGGTAGAGAGGTATAACGGTACTCTCAAAAGAATGCTAAAGAAAATGTTAGTAGTTGAGGGAAGGGATTGGGATCAGCTTCTTCCGCTGGCACTCTACGTCATCCGAAGCTAGGTACAGAGCAGTCTGGGTTGCAGTTCCTTTGAACTACTATACGGGAGAAAACCCAGGACGCTTCTGGACATGACAAAGAAGGCATGGGAAAAAGAGGAGGAAGAGGAAACCCATCATTTTCTCAACTATAGTCAACAACTGCAATCCAAAATCAGGAAGCTCAGGGACCTAGCACACTCTCAGTTAGAAAAACAACAAAAAAAGCAGAAACACTGTTATGATAAAGGGCAAAGGTGGTGGAAGCTTAACCCAGGGGACTGGGTGTTAGTCCTACTTCCTTCCTCCACAAGTAAGCTAAAGACCAGTTGGACGGGGCCCTACAAAATAGTGGGTATGGTCGGCAAAACAAGCTATAAACTCCTAATAAAACCAGGAAAGATACAAACCTATCATATTAACCTCCTAAAAAATGGCTGGGACCCCTGCCTAAAGCAGTGAGAATTTCCCAACCTCTGGAGCAAAACAACAGTACACTTAAGGCCCTGGTTATTAACCCAGACCTCTCCAAAGAAGAACAACAGTCCTTGGGGGCCCTGCTAAGTCTACACCACTCTACATTCTCTGATTCGCCAGGAAAAACAACCTTGATAGAGCATACAATAGACACTATTCCAGGGAATACCGTAAAACAAAAACCGTATCGCATACCTGCCGCCAGGAAGAAAGCCATCAGCCAAGAAGTCAGGAGTATGCTAGATTTGGGGGTGATACGACCATCCAACAGTGAGTGGTCTTCTCCCATTGTCATGGTGCCAAAACCAGATGGCTCCACGTGCTTTTGTATGGACTTCCGAGCCCTTAATGCAATCTCGCGTTTTGACGCCTACCCGTTTCCCAGAGTAGACGAAATGGAGAAGCTAGGGTACTCTCGTTACATCACCACTATCGACCTCACAAAAGGGTACTGGCAGGTGCCCCTACGGGAAACTGATCGGAGGAAACTGATCGGAGGAAAACAGCCTTTTCCATCCTCGACGGTTTATATGAGTTTAATGTATTACATTTTGGTCTCCACGGTGCACCAGCGACGTTCCATTACCTCTTCACCTGTACTAACCTCCCCCGATTTTTCCAAGCCCTTTATAGTACAAACAGACGCCTCCGAACATGGACTGGGTGCAGTTCTCTCCCAACTATCCCCAGAGGGAACAGAACACCCCATACTGTTTATCAGTCGAAAGTTATACCCTAGAGAACAACGATATCCCGCCATTGAGAAGGAGTTTTTAGCCATCAAATGGGCCATAGACAAATTGAAATACTATTTAGAGGGTACACACTTCACCCTTTTTACAGATCATGCCCCATTGCAGTTGCTAAGCCGGAACAAAGGGCAAAACCCCAGAGTGTTGAGGTGGTTCCTGAGTCTACAGCCCTATTCCTTCCACGTACACCATCGTAGGGGTTTGGATAATGGGAATGCGGACTTCCTCTCCTGAATAAGACCTCTCCCCGATTGGGAGAATCCAAGGGAGGGGGAGTGTAACGGGTCAGACATCCCTGCCCCGTTTAGGAATGAATCGGAAGCAGAGGACATAAAAGAATGGTGGACGGCCCCCCTGAAGACTCTAACCTCATTGTTTTTCAGCCCGAGAACTGAAAGCTGGAAGCTGAGGCTGTCTGGTATGTGGAGTCCCCAGATACTGGTGACTATTACTTTGAGGAGCTGAGTCCGGATAATGAAAACGCCTCCTTTGATGATGTCACGGAGACTCCACCAATCGGAAGGGGCGAAAGAAAGGAAAAGTCGGGAGGAATGAGGCGAAGGGAATCCAACGTGGGAGAGGAGAGGACCGAGACGTGAAAGACAAGCGAGGAAGAGGAGAAAAGGACGGGGAGCATGAGAGGTGTATCGGAGCCGGCGACCGACAGGATTCCTGAGGACCCCCCTGCAGGCCAACGTTACCGCTTCTCGCCCAGCCACAATCCAGGAGGAGTGTGGCTTTCACAGGTACGCAGTCGAGTAGCTGGCTGGGTAGGGAGGAGAGGGAGAGAGAGGACGTGTGAGTGCCGAGCGCCCTGGCTAAACGTTTTCACGCTCGTATTTTGAACGCCCTCTAAACACAGACCCCCTCCCCCCTTCACGAGCACATCCCCGACGGCGTATGTGTTGAATAACACTTTTTTTTTTATATATTTTTATTGAGAGTTCAAATATGACAATGCAATACAATAGAAATCCAATTAACACAGTACGAGGAAGGAAAATACTGAAAAACATTCATACAAATTGTCGTTTTTACATTTAAGTTATAAAGTGCAAGGTTGTGTAAGAGCAGACAATTAGTAAACTGGTTCGAATAACCAAAAGATTTTGTTTAGAATTGAAAGAATACATAGCATACATATATAATAAATGTTTTCACATTTAATATTCCAAAGCTAAGTTCTAAAGTGCAGCGTGCAGCGGTAGAACCGTCGTGATAGACTAATAAATATTTTCAATAAAGCATAAATCAGTTTAAGTAATAACAGGAGAAAACTAAACATCGAACACACTCCAATATTTATCATATTTTTTGAGAGCCCCTGATCTAAGGGCATATTTTTTCTCCCTACCCTGGATTTGCTGTAATTTTACCTTCCATGCCTGGAAGGATGGGACAGAATCTGTTCTCCAGGACAGTAATATAAGGGATTTAGCTATTAGAGAAGCTATAAAAAGGGGCTCATCATATTGGGTGTGGAAAGGAGAGCAGCCTATGAGGGGAATTAGGTCGTTGAATATAATATTTGTTTTAAGGACGATTGAAAGATATTTTTCTATTTGTGCTGAATAACACGATATTTTGTCTCACTCCCTTACCTTTATTGACGGTGTGTTGATTGAACAGAAACTTGACACGTGTTCTCTTTCGTTTTTTTTTTATGTTACGTGTGCGGAGCAACTGAACCCGACTCTTTAAAAGCACCGAATCCTGGGAGGGCGGGGTATTTCCTTTAAACTACCCGAAACCCAGGAGGACAAGGGAACGAAAGGCCCTCCATCAAAGCTCCACTAATAGCGACTCCCTGGACAAGCAGGAACACAAGACTTGCTCCTCAGACTTGAGACATTCTTTGAGTTATTGTATTTTGGCAAACCACTTAATTTCATCCTGGCGTCTGTGAAATGCGGTGTCTATAGGAAAATAAAGCCACACTTAAGACACTTTGGAGTGGACTTATTTAGTGAGGTCACAACTGCGGTCCCCAACCCTTCACACAGGCACAGCCCTATTCAGGCCCAGGTGCTATCCCCTCCCACCACTCAAGATGCAGATGCAGTCATTCAGCCTAGTCTGACTCAGCCAGCCTCCAGGGGAATCACCAGCCCCTGTCACTCTCAAACCAGACAGTCAATTCACAAACAGGCCAAGGCACACAGAAAGGTCAGACAACAGAACAGCAACTTTCTAAAAGTGCTATTCTCAAACACAGGAGTTAAAAACCAGCTTTCCTAAACGATGTGTTATTAAACTCTTAGTTCAGGGATACCACACTTGTATGTCCCATCTTGCTCCTGTGGAAAGATATGCCGGTAGCCACTGTAGCCAGCATCCCCCATGATAGCCTATCGAGCAAGATAACCTTAAAATAGTGAAAAACGAAAATGGCTGTAATTCACTACCAGAGCATGTCACCTGCACAAGTACATGCTCGACCTTTCACATACACTGCACTCTGCCCAAGGGGGTACATTGGGCCTTCCATAGGGGTGACCAATGTGCACAGAAAGGGAAGGGTTAGGCCTGGTCAGTGGGGACACTGAACAGGAGGACATGGCAGTTCACAGACTGCACACAGGCACTGTGGTGGCAGGCCTGAGACACCATTTTAGGGCTACTCATGTGGGTGGCACAATCAGTGCTGCAGGCCCACTTGTAGCATTTGCCATCACTAGCCCTGGCACACTCAGTGCACTTTACTAGGGACGTCTTGGTGATAAAAATATGCCAATCATGTATATCCAATTACAATACAATTTCTACAGGGAGCACTTACACTCTGACACTGATCAGCAGTGGCAGAGTGTCCAAAGCATCTAAAATCAGCAAAAACAAAATCCAGCAAAGCATCAAAAATACAGGAGGTAGAGGTTAAAAGATAGGGGGAAACCACGCCAAGCATGCCATGTCTAACAGTAACTATCAAGTGTGCTTACTCTGAATGAAGTCTGAGATTTGCCTGTGCCACTAAGAAGAGTTTGAACTTGTGCTTCTGTATTTTATAACAGACCAGAATTCGAGTATTTTTAGTCTTCACTTACAGAATTCCAGGGCCAGACTTTTGCAGAACCTTTTCCAGTAAGTTAGGATAAGTTGGAACCCTGTCAGAGCGGGGCAAGGTCTCAGATGTAGTGGTTCATCTTGGACATTTTCTGAGATTTCCCAAATGTTGTAAACTCTAAGACACTGTATAGGATGAACCCACAGGACAGTAAAAACAAACTTCCCAGTGGTGGCGAGGATTGCAGAGGTATCTCTCTTTATCAGCGGCTTCAAACCACTCTGATTTCTTTTTATTGTTTCTCCCTTGCCATATTTTCCTACTTTTGCCCATCTTGTCCAATGAGGCATTGTTTACCAAACTGAAATGTCTCTCTATGAAAGAGGCTCTGTAGCACTTTTATTTCTACTGTTTCCGGGTCTCTTCTAAAGCAACAGTTTGGCTTGATTGGAACAGTAAATCATTGCGATTGTATGGTATTGTATTTTAGATTTGAGTTTCCTGGATGTTGTGTGTGAATGCAGTGTGGCCTAAGTGGAAACAGTTTTAGTGTAATTCATCTATGTCAGAGGCAGCACATGTAGATTGACTGTGAACATGTAACAATATGTAAACATGGAGGGACATCCAGGGCAGTGAGAGATAGCGCCACACGTGGTTGTGCTGAGCACCCTTTTGGGGGGTGGGGGGGGGAGGGGGGACGGATTTCGTTCAGATTCTGAGTTCCATGGTGTCCACGCCCTCCTTGTGATGAAAGTAGATCTGTCGTTTATGGCTGCTGAGTGTGAGTAGGACCTCTGGTGGAGGTGGGCCGACAGTTACGCCAAACGCAGGAGCCATCAAGGCCTACACAGTCACACTAAAGAAAAGTAGACTCAAGTTAGGGACCCTAAACCCTTTTAAACATGTGCAAAGCCAATTTAACCCTTTCCTTGCGCCCGTTGGCCAACGTCCGTCGCAAGCACTACCTCAAGTAGTGCTGCGCACGTCCGTTGGCCGACGCAGCACCGCCCACTCAATGGAACGCCCCGCACCGAGGCGGAATTTTCGCTGCGGTTAAGGCTTTAATATCTAAAAATACAGTAAAGGCTGCCTGAAATAAACAGTGTAAATATTGGAGGGTATGAGATAACTTTTCCCAGAAGGTGAATCCCCCAGGGTCCAAGCATTTAGAACAACTAAAGGTATCGACTTGAGGAAAGCACTCAAAGCCCACTGGGACTCAAAACCATTTATTCGTGAATTTCTCTTTCATTAAATATCCCACAGTGAAGATAAGTCAATCCTTTCCGCACCCGTTTTCTGCACAGTTACACATGAACTTCCAAGATGCAGTCCGCTAGGCTGGCCGGCACAGCCACCTCATTGACCTGCTGTTAACCAAGAACTGTCTAGTCCTGCAACAATGTGTGTCCTGCACAAAGAGCACACACAGACCCACCTTACATCTCTCTTCAGAATGGAGATCTTTATAGAGGAGTTCACATCTTCTACAAGCAGCAGAGAACTTTCTTCAGAACACTGTCTTCTTTGATTCACTAATATTGGCTCAACAGACTATTCTTACCATACATTGCCCCTGCAAAGCACTTGTCTCACTTTGACCCTCAAGAAGACAGAATTCCCCCTAACCACATGAGTCAGCCACATGTCTTCCAATGCATGCTTTTATTTGTCCACTTGAGCTGTATGTCCACAGCGAGAGAACAAACAAAATATGAGCTGAATCCCAGAAACAATCACCGCCTCACTTCCTCCTACCTCCACCAATGGTGAGAGGTGCCTGCGACCCCATCATGTAAAGCCTGTATTGACATGCTGCAGTTGACCAACTCAACCTTCTGTATTCAAGCTCAATGATGCATCCCATCTTCAATGTACACTACACAGGGTGTTAGCCAAAAATGATTGTCGCAACGGGTGCCGCAAGCGCTAAAGCCGGCCCTGCTGGTGCTGTTGTTTCTTTTCCCTGGAAATACAGCCTGAACGCTGGGCTCTTCGAACCCTGTGTTTGATTGGATCTGTCCCTTGCTGGCTGCCTCTACATTTTGTTCCAGTGGAGACTTCTTCTTTCTTGGACCCTCAACAGGCAGGCTTCCGCCCCCTCCATTCCACTGAGGCGGTGATAGCGGCAGTCATGGACACCCTCAGAACGGGGGCCGACAACAACATTCCTCAAGCCCTTGTTCTGCTTGACCTGTCGGCGGCTTTTGACACGGTCGATCATGCCATCTTGATCGACCGTGTCACCAATGCCGGAATCCAAGGCGTAGCCCTTGACTGGGTTCGATCCTTCCTTCAAGGTCGCTCCCAAGCAGTCCACCTCTCCACTTTCTCTGCTCCTCTCTCCCCCCTTTTTTGTGGTGTCCCTCAGGGTTCGGCTTTATCCCCTCTCTTATTCAATTTATATATGCAACCACTTATGGTTTCTCTTCGTCACTCCCCGGCCACTATTTACAATTATGCAGACGATCTGCAATTGATCTTTCCTTTGGACACCTCACCATCTTCTTGGACTAATTTCCAAACTACAATGCTATACATCTCTGACTGGATGGCTCATAGCCAGCTCAAATTGAACCCGTCTAAGACGGAACTTGTTCTGGTGGGCGGCTCGACCAACCCTTGGGAGGATAACTACTGGCCCCCCTCTCTGGGCATTCCCCCTCGCCCGGTCAGCTCGGTGAAAAGTCTTGGAGTGGTCATCTCTGAGGATCTATCTATGAAATCGCAAATCTCGGCTGTAACATCTGCCTGCTTTTTCCAACTGCGCAGGATCCGCAAGATCTGCCGATTTCTTACCAGAGAGGCACTCATTTTAGTCATCTTAGCTCTAGTCTTCTCCAGGGTTGACTATGCAAATATCCTATATGTGGGAATTCCCGCCTACCAGCTTCAAAGACTCCAACTCATTCAGAACCAGGCCGCTCGCTTGGTGTTCCATCAACCAAAACACCAGCATGTTTCCCCTCTCCTAAGGAGTCTCCATTGGCTTCCTGTAGCCAAACGGTGCTCCTTTAAACTTGGGTGCACCATTTTCAAATTCTTTCAGAATCATACACCTCTGTTCATTTCCTCAAAATTGAAACGCTATCTCCCTACCCGTAATCTCCGTTCCTCTGCTGACAACCTTTTGTGCATTCCATGTAACCGCCGGAAGAAACATGGCGGCCTTCGCTTCTCCTTTCTAGGGCCCTCCTTTTGGAATTCTCTTCCCTCATCTTTTCGTCACTGTCCCTCATATGACGCTTTCCGAAAGACATTAAAAACTCATCTTTTTAAAGCTGCCTTTGAGTAAAAAAAATCCCCGCCCTGGTTTGCTATGTCTGTTATGAGCGCCAAGAAACCGTCTGGTGTACGTGCGCGATATAAGTAATTTTACATAACATAACATAACATAGCTCCTTTATTTGAGTGTATCTAGTCTTCTTGAGTTAGCTTTTCTGTCTGGCGGGTGTTCGCAGGAGGCACATTTTTTATTCATGTGTTTTTGGTTCAATGTGCATGTCTTTTAGTATGAGTGTAATCTCTACCATCACTGCCACGTCATATGCCGAGCTTCCACCTTGTTTACCTCGCGTGGCTTGTGTGTGCCAGTGATCGCTGGATATGGCATATGAACGGTGTTTGTTGGCACCGTCAATAACTGGGTGGCTTGTGTGTTTACCTATGACGGCTGGATGTGGCATGTGAATGGTGTTTGTTGGTATTGTCAATAACTGGGTGGGTTGTGTGTTTACCTATGATCGCTGGATGCTGGGTGTGGCATATGAAAGATGTTTCTTGCACTGTCAACCACTGGGTAACTTGTGAGTGTGCCTACGACTGCTGCCTTTGGGTGTGGTATATACAAATATGAAAGGTGTCTGTGGCATTCTCAATCACTTGGAAGCTTGTGTGTGTGCCTTTGATGGCTGGATGCGGGCGAGACATATGAAAGGTGGCTCTGTGAATTGCTGGGTGGTCATCAGTTTTGATTCCATATTTGGAATATGCTGTGCGCTTATGCACATAAGACAGAGGACGACAAGGTGTAGCAGTCACTTGTCATTCATACTGGTGGACAGTATAGTTCAAGAGTGCTTGGTCCGGAGAAGCACACACTCAAAATTTAAAACGATCCACCATGGTTGAGGGTTCTCTTTAATATTAATAATAATAATTGATTTCTACCCAAATTAACCCTTTTTGCAACATTAGGATAATAAAATACTGAAGAAAAAATCATAAGGGTCTAATGTATACCTTGCAGTTTGCATGTGGCTCTTTGATGACAGTTATTAGCTCACTGTTCTATATTAGGATTTTAACTTTTAAACTGCAAGTAACAAAATATGTACATTGTGATCTGCATGGTACATATACTTTATATTACCCTCTGTGGTACCTAACAATGAGTCAAAACTTCCACTAGACAAAAAAACTCTGACCTGTCTCCAGGAAGAACATTAATCACCAGAGTTATGTTTACATTTTTATTGTTGCCTGGAAATTGATGGAGGCCAGGAAAGCGGCAGCATCTGCTTTTACATCCACAATCTACTTGCAAACAGTGCGCCCCCCACCCAAAGTCAATGCCCGGTGCTGTGGCACCAGTCGCACCGCCCTAGAGCCAGTCCTGCAGACTAGCACAGGCTGGTATTACTGCTGGCATCTATGCAGGCCGGGCTGAGCCCTACTACTCCGCATTAGTGAGCTGGTCCGGCCTGGGGAGGGTTCCTCCCACACACGCAGTATAGATGGGCAACCGAATAATGCTTATTACGGGTAAAACTCAAAAAGAATTATGTAATGTTATGTTATGAGCTCGTGTATATATAGCGCTGCGACTCACTCTCGAAGTCTGAAGAATAGCTACAAGCACTGGGACTCACAGGTGGGGTATCGCTGATCTTTGGCACTTCAGGCAGATTTAAAAAGTAATGTATTTTCTTTCTCCAAAAATCACGTTACGTTGTTGCTGTAACGGCTGTCAGACGAGCACAGATGTGCTGATCCCGGCACTTTCAAGTGGAATGAAAGTTGTCACATTTGACCGCCGCGATGGCTCATTGCATAGGCATCCTAGTCAGTAAAGCAGCACGCGGCGCGCGCTCGTGCATTATTGATGAGCGCGAGCGCGCACGTCCAGCCGCCAGCACCTATGGGTCCTCTCCAAAGGCTCGCGCTGACAGCAGCCTCACCTGCATGCATAAAACATGCACGCGGCTGCACGCTGGGACCGCGGCCCAATCCATAACGTCGATAGAAGGCGTTGCATTGATTAGCGGTCACCCCAGGGCCTCGTTCCAATTCCGGCCTCGCAGCCGCCTTTCTAGATGGCCTGTCGTGTGTCCTGCCTTAAATCTACGTTGTGTCACGGCAAAGACACCAGTCCATTAATTGTTGTGCGTCCGACTCTATTAATAGTGCCATTAGAGTGAAAGGGCGAGATTTTGATCGATACCTTATATCTATTGATCCAAACCTCGATCTGGTCGACTGAACCTTTGTTGCCTGTCTTGGAAGAAAACAGTACACCTATCTGCAAGTTAGTTCACCCAATAAAGGACTCTACTCTCAAAGATCACGGACAACTTCTAGGTTTCAAAAGTTTATTGTAAAGATATAATGAGCTGCAAATACAAGCATCTCAGAATGAGATTCACGAGATACACAGGTCCAATTACATACATGTGCTCTCGAAAAGCCCTCAGACGAGCAACAGAAATCACTAACACAAGTTCTAAAAATAATAAAGCTATCAGCATAGATGCATATCTCTCCTTCATTTAGGTTGGAGGAAAACAAACACAGGTTAGGCGTCCCTACCCTGTTCTAGATGGTATCCCTACTTAACCAAATCCCAACCTAACAAAGGTGTCAGCAGTGAATGACCCCAAGGGAAGTCACCCACTCTAAGTCTCTTGGTGAAAACCTAAAGTTCTCCAGTCATGACCCCTCACTGCCTATCCATCCGCTCTCTAAAGGGTCCTCAGGTCTCTGCTCTAACTCCACCCAGGGGTGCTGTCCCTAATACAAAACAGTCAACAACATTTGAGACGCCCCTTGCGAAACGCCTCTCACGTGGTGCAACTTCAGGCTTTTTCCATGATGCTTTGTATTGGGCCTCAGACGTTAGAGTTGACCTTGCTTCTCAGACTCTTCTCCGGCCCGCTGATACCCCTTAAACATTCCAAAACCCTCCTCCATGTCTGGGCCGTCTACTGAACAGACCTCTATTCATTCATTTATAATTGGATCCCCCCTTTCCTGTTGCAGACAGATATCTGCCGCCAAGAACCCAACTCTCATAGATTTCTAAAAAGGCTTGCAACATTTCTCAGCCCAGACATGTACGTGTAAATCAATGCTAAAACATTTCAGGCCTATAATATTTCTCATTATGATTATAGCATTCAACTTCTTCATTTAATTAAAACATGTTAATACTCTTATTCTTATTATTTAGAAAACATTACTATAAATCATGGCCCATTAATGCAATGACCAAAAACGTTAAAACAATCTGTGTCGTGAAAAGAAACACCTTCCCTTTTAGCTCCAGCTCTGGCCCTGAGGCCTACCACGTTCTGCGTTTTACCACAGACCATCTTACATGTTAACAGCTACACGACATAGATTCAAAATAATCACGTCTAATAAAATCATATAATGTCACACATTTCTGTATTAGTTCCACTTCTACTTAAATCTCTACAGTAGCTATACCTTCAGAATATATTTGCAGATACTATTAGCACTCATGGCATTTCTCTTCATGATTTGTGCTTACTTCAGGTAAGTGTGATGTACTCATACAATTAAATCAGTTTGCGCTCTCTCAGTTCCCCCCTTTGATGACCTCTCGGGGTCATCACTAACATTTAAACTGCCGTTATTGCTGGCATTCTCTGCGCTTCCAGAGCTCTCAGACTCCTGTACTGATTATCTTGTATGGCAGCCAATCTCTGCAACTGTTCTCTTTGGGCCCTTTCTGACCTTCTTGCTCTGTACCATTTGAATACCCCCACCAATCCCCACAATATTATCACACAGATCAATATTATGATGATAGGCTTTAGGATATACCAAATAAAGCTTTTGCCTAAGGTGGAAAACCACCCTCCAACCGTACTCATTCCGTGGCCCACCTTTTCCCAGACATTTTCTCTACTCAAGTCTTCGATCTCCTTGTGTATATTAGTTATGTTCTTAATAACCTTCTCAAGGGGCTTCGAAAGGTCTGGAATGTAAGTGCAACATTCCTGGACCTTCAAAGCCTTACAGACTCCGCCCTCTTTTGCTAATAAGACATCTAATGCAAGCCGATTTTGAAGAACCATAGCCCTTATCGATTGCATCTCTCCTTCTACCCGCATTAAGGACTGAGCAGTGCTGGCAGACAACCTGTCGACAACTGTTGCCAGTCGTCTAATTTTAACATCATTAAGGATTATTCCCAAAAGAGGGAACATAGCTCCAAAGACATCTCCAACCATTTCGGCATCACCTACATCTCTCCTTCCCCTCGATGATGTCTGACCCTCAATGATCACTAAGTCTTGTGCATGATATATTTTGGGGAAGACAATTGCCAAGTAACATGATCCATACCAGTTATCAGGTAGTCTCACGTAAGCATTTCTTCCACATACAAAATACACATTTGGAATCACTTGCATTCCCTTCAGGAAATCCTTAGTGTAGTACTCTAAATTAAAAGCATGCTCACAATCAACTTCACCCACGTATACATTTTCATAATACGTTTTGGCTCGGTGAAGACATAACTTTCCTCTCTGCGCTTTATCTAAAGCTATTGGACCACTACTACCTTTTCTCTTGTGTGACTTCTCTTCCTCGGTCCAATCTATTTTCCCTTGTCCTGATTTTTTCAAAATCTTTTGTCTCCTGTAACGATCATCCACCTGCCCTATGAACTTTTTCTCGACTTCTGACACCTTACATGTCAGGTTATTTCTACGGGCATGTGAAGTATCTAAGGTAATCCAAGGAATGAAGAACTTGGCCAATCTGTCTTCACTCTTCCAGTAATCCCATTTGTTCATCTGCTTATAATTTGGGACTTCTGGCAACACAGAATCATAATTGGAGAAATAGTATTCAAAACTATCTCTCTCATAAAATATACTAAGCAATAAGCTACATGTAATGCCATATGTCAAAGGGAGGTGATGATAGCGAATTCCTTCATCTACAGACGCAGGCAACTGCATGCAGACGTAGCAATCCTTAACCTCCATGGCATCCACGTATTCATATAAAAGTTTAGCATAAGCATTTGACCTAAAGTCTCCTTGGGACTCGTCTACATGTAACCTGCGGGCTTCTGCAGCCAATAACGCTTTCTCTTGAGTGTTTTCCCTTTTCTCACCAGCAACGATAGGTGTAAGCGTTACTACAGAACTCACATCAGTTACCTTCACCTCTTCCTCATGTCCCTTTACATAAGAAATTGTTACCACTAAAGCTATTAATATTATCACTCCTACTATTAGTGTACCTATTATACATTTAGCTCTGCGGTTCGGGGTGCCGGCCTCCATTTCGTCAGATATTTTAGCTCACTCTTTATTTTTTGCAAAAAGTTCTTTTCCTCTCGTTCCTTTACAGTCTCTTTTAAATCCTTTTTGTCTTTAGAATCCACACAGCTGGAGGCTGACAGCCTTTTTCGCAAAAGTCCTTTCACAGTTCAAAAAGACAACCCTAGCCCTTCTCCATCCACTCAAGGGGTTCCCTAAAATTCTCTGCTTCCTGGGCGCTAGGTAATCTTCTTTTTCTGCTTGCTTTATTTACAAAATCCTTTAACAGTCAACTATCAGATTTGTGGTTGCAGCTTCAATAGCATAGTTCAATATTTCCATGCGAAGAGTATGCTCTTCATGTGCTGTTATCGTTGTACCAAAGTCGGGGAATTGCAATTCTGTAAGAAACATATGTTTTAACTTGCTGAGGCGGGGAGGTCTGGGGAGCACGAATGTTAGTGACCCTTCTTGTTCGACACCGGGTACCAACAGTCGTATTTCCACGGTGATAATGGGCTCAGAACTGGACACCACCACCGCTCGGATCCTCCCTGTCTCCGGTTTCACAGACATTTGTCGCCAGATATGTCCACTCAGGTGTGGAGTATCTTCTGTTAGGCACACGCACTCTTCTTGACCTCCTTCGGTCCGGTGCCTCAGCGCCCTGAGCACCTTCTTCTGGGTCTGAGTCTTCTGATATCGGAGGAAGGGTTGCTTCTGGAGTTGACCTCAGGCTAGAGCTCCTTCTTTGCGGCCAATTAGCTTCTCCACGTGCCCTTCTACTCCTTCTCCTTCTGGTCTGTTCTCGCTCTCTTTCAGACCTGTCAGGGTCAGACTCGTACTCCCAGCTACTTTCTCCTTCTGTAGCGTCTTCAGTTTCGCTGTTGTACTGACCGTCCTCAGCTTGGTCAGACTCGTTCCCTGCTTCCGCAGGCACCTCTACAGCTTGGCTAGCCCCCTCTATGGCTTCTTGGTCCTCAGCTGGACGTCCATCCGAGAGAGGAGCTGTTTCCAGAGGTGCTGGAACCCTTTTCGTATGTGACGCGTGGATCCAATTGGGCAGGCCTCCCACCTTTACAGCTGTACTTGTGATCAGGATGACCTGGTAGGGCCCACGCCAACGAATATCCAAACAGCTTCTTCTCACATGTTTCTTCACCAGGACCCAGTCCCCAGGATACAGGTCATGGCAAGGGCCCTGGCACGCTGGAACCTCTGCAGCCTGCACCTGAAGGGACACAGAACGCATGGCGTCAGACAGCCCCTTACAATAGTCCAGGACCATATCATCTGTGATATTTAACAGTGCAGTAGCTGGAATAGATGGCAGCCTCATTGCTCTCCCCATTAACACCTCATGTGGTGACAACCCTGTTCTTCTGTCTGGGGTACTACGAAGGCTCATGAGGACTAATGGCAGGGCATCAGGCCAACTCAGGGTCGTTGAGGAGCAAACTTTCGCTATTCTGGACTTGATCGTGCCATTAATTTGTTCCACAATTCCTGAGGCTTCTGGTCGGTAACTGCAATGTAGCTTTTGATCAATATTTAGTGCAACACAAATCATCTTCACAAGCTCGCTGTTAAAATGTGTTCCCCTATCTGATTCCAAAAAGGCCGGCACCCCGAAACGAGGGATAAGTTCTCTAAGCAGTAACTTAGCCACTGTGAGGGTGTCGCACCTACGTGTAGGGTATGCCTCAACCCATCTGGAGAACACACAAACAACCACCAGGACATAGCGGAGGCGGTTGCATCTTGGCATTTCAATGAAATCTATCTGCATTCTGTTGAATGGACCTCCAGACCTTCCTATGTGACTTAGTGCAACTGGTGTTCTTTTTCCTACGTTCAGCTGCTGGCAGGTCACACAACGCTGGCACACTGCTTCTGCTGCTATTCTAAACTTAGGATTGTACCAAGTCTGTCTAAACACTCTCAGCATAGCATCTCTCCCTAAGTGTACGGGACCATGTATGAGCCTAGCCATTGGACTCACCATCTCATTGGGCAACACTGCTCTGCCGTCTGCTGAGACCCAAAAATGAGTCTCACCCATTACACATCCTGCCTTTTCCCATGTTTCTTTTTCAGAATCAGGAGCATTTTCTTGCATGATTGACAGTTCATCCCAAGTATCAACAGTTTCCAGTATCATGGCTAATTCAGTTCTTACATTTATTCCACCCACATCCACCTCTGTGAAAGAGTAACCTTGTTCCGCGCAATACCGCGCAACTTCATCAGCATATCTATTGCCTTTCGAAACAAAGTCCTCATTTCTGGTATGTGCGATGCACTTTACAACTGCGATACTTGCTGGACATTGCAATGCTTCTAACAACAGGCGCACAAACTCTCCATTGCGAATGGGAGAGCCTGAAGAAGTCATGAACCCTCTTTGAGACCATAACTGCCCGTAATCATGAACTACCCCATACCCATACTGGCTGTCGGTGTAGATGGTGACTCGAATTTGATTGCCTGCTAAGCAAGCACGTGTCAGGGCAATAATCTCGGCTACCTGAGCGGAGTGTACTCCTTCCAGGCACCCAGCTTCCACAACTCCTTCAATTGTACAAACAGCATAAGCTGCTCTCAATTGCCCAACTCCGTCTCTTACACATGAGCCATCGACAAAGAAAACTTCGTCTGGGTCGGTCAGTGGCTCATCTACGATGTCGGGTCTGGGTTTGGTGCATAGTTCAGTCACATCGAGACAGTCATGGTCTGTATATTCATCATCATCATCAATATCATTTGGAAGTGGCATTAAGGTAGCAGGGTTCAAAACAGAGCATCTCTTGAGGGTCACGTTCTCTGCAGCAAGAATAACTTGCTCATAGCGCGTGAGCCTGCTATTGGTCAGATGCTGTGTTTTGGTCCTGGTCATCAACAGTTCAACAGAATGTGGCACGCACACCTCTAACGGGTGCCCCATGACAATATTTTCACATCTCTCAATGCTGACACCCGTTGCAGCAACGGATTTGAGACATCCGGGCAACGCTGCGGCTACTGGGTCTAAGGTAGCCGAGAAATAAGCAACTGGTCTACGGGCATTCCCATGGATTTGGACCAACACAGACAACGCACAACCCTCTCTCTCACAACAGTAAAGAAAAAATTGTTTATTGTAATCAGGCATTCCCAATGCCGGAGCACGACACAGGTCCTCTCGCAGCTGTAAGAATGCCATCAAACAGTCTTTGTCCCATGGTACCGGATCACTCACCTCCTTGTGCGTCAGTTTTTGCAAGGGCTTTGCTTTCAGTGAAAAGTTCACGATCCACTGTCGGCAATAACCCACCATCCCTAGGAACATCCTGACCTCTCTCTGTGTCTGAGGCGCATTCATTTTCATGATCGCCTCTATCCTGTCTGGTGACACTTTTCGTTTGCCTTCCTCAATTCTGTGTCCCAAGTACTGTACTTCTGTCAGGCAGTACTGCAATTTTCCCGGGGACACCTTGTGCCCATTGGCAGCTAGGTGATTTAACAAAGCAATGGAGTCTTCCCTGCAAGCCTCTTCTGTTTCTGACGCCACAAGGAGGTCGTCTATGTACTGGACCAGAACTGACTTCTGGGGCAGCACTAGACTTTCAAGATTTTTCTTCAAAAGCTGGTTAAAGATCGATGGACTCTCTGTATACCCCTGAGGGATACGACACCATGTTAGGACGCGATTTTCCAGCTTAAATGCGAAAAGAAAATGGCTATCTTCGTCCAAAGGGATCGAAAAGAAAGCCTGACAAAGATCGATCACAGTGAACCACTCAGCTTGGAATGGAATCTGAAACAGTATCACTGATGGATTCGGTACCACTGGACAACATGAAACGACTATGTTATTAATCTTTCGAAGGTCCTGAACTATCCGAAATTTCCCATTTGGTTTCTGCAGACCCATAATCGGGGAGTTACATGGACTACCCACGATTTCTTTCAGTATTCCCTGTTTAATCATGGACTCAATCACGGGTTTTATGCCTGCAATCGTTTCTGGAGTCAATTTATACTGGGGTGTTCTTGGGAACTCAGCATGCGGTTTCACTACAATTTTCACTGGGTCTACCCCTTTGACCAATCCAATCTCTTCCCCAGTGAAATCCCATACTTCTGATGCCACTGTCTCTCTCAAGTCCCAGGGAAGCTCGTCTACTGTCAAAGTAGGGTACAGCTCCACACATATTCTTGAGTTTGCAACTTTGAAATCTGCATCATCATCATTAGTCAATACCTCCACTCCCTGAGGTGTACAATATATAGTACAATTCAATTTGCATAACAGGTCTCTTCCTAGCAGACACACAGGGCTTGAATCGCAAACCACAAACTGGTGCTCATCACTGTACTTCCCTATTTTCACCTGTACCGGTTCTGTTAATTGGCTAGTTATCCTCCTGTTTGCGACCCCTACCACCTGTATGGTCTCTCCAGACATGGGCAGGTCTGGAACTGCAGCTGATCTGATCGTGGACCTAGTGGCTCCTGTGTCCACCAGAAATGTTGTAGGGCACCCTGCTACTTCTGCTTCAACATAGGGTCCCCTCTGATCTACCTCTAAGGCTGCCCCTAGGGTGCAGTCTTCTCTCTCCACTCTCTGTCCGGTTAATGGGTCCACATAATAGCACTCTTCACCTTCCACAAACAGGGGCATTTGTCTATAGGTCTTACCCATGCTCCCTACTCGAGGAGGTTGCGGGAACTGGGCTCGGGGAGGAGCCCCCCCCCCTTTGAGCACCTTTCCTTGGTATGTCGTTACCCCTCTTGTAGGTGCGCTCTGAACCTCTTCCTCCTCTATTTCTTGTTCTCCTATCTCTACATTGTAAGGGCACTCGCGTTTCCAATGCCCCAGCTCGTTACACTGGTGGCACCTAGTCGTTTTCTTCAAGGTAGCTATGTCTATTCTGGGTCTAAAGGTAGAACTCTCCTCATTACCCTTGTTCTGACTGTACTGCTTCTTTCCTCCTGTACCTGTCCCTTGCTGCTGTTGCTGTGGTCCCCCCTTCCCGGCTGCTTGCATCTGTACCACCATCAACTTTTCTTTTAGTTTCTTAGCCTTGGAATCTATCTCATCACAGCAGTACCTGGCATATCTCAGTATTTCGTCTAGGGGTTTACTTTGCCAACAGATCGAGTGTTGCTGAATCATTAAACTAATATCCGGTCTCAGTCCCAGGACGAACTTGGACACAAATTGCCCTATGTCTTTTGGATCCATTACATCCAAGCCGCTATACTGTTTAAACGCCTTCAGCAATCTCTCGTAATATTCATGAACTGTCTCTTTGGGTTCCTGTCTTGTTCGGTCTATTCTGACCCAATCTATGTCTTGCATTGGCACCTTCTCTTTCAGCCAAGTCATCACTCTCTCGAATTTTGCCATCACAATCTCGGACGGCCCATTAGTCTTGGCATCTCTCTCTGGCTCTATTGTGGGCCACTCAGCGCTAACCTTGCATGCTGTCCATAGATCGCCTGGTACTACAATGTCAAACAGCGTGTTCAGATCTATCCAAAGGACTTTTGAGATTTTTACAAATCTCTCGACTTGCTTGTACCACTCCACAGGGTTCTCTCGTAATTTGGGGAAAGAGGTGGTAAAAGCAGCTAAATCTCCCCTACTCCAAGGGACATGTACATAGTTCCCATTTGCAACTTCCCGTAAAGGGTAAGCTTCTATTCCCTGCTGTCCTGGTGTCATACCAATCATGCTTCTCCTGCCGGTCCCTTTCTTGGACCACCTCTCTTCCCACTTATCTAGTGCCCTCCATGTCCTTATTCCAGTAATCAGTTCCCTTATGTGTGTTTTCAGCCCAATCGTTCTCCTCTCATCTAGGTCCCGATCTGAGTAATGTAGCCTGTGGTTACCCTGTAATGCTTTGGTTCTTGACAAGTCCACCATATATTTGCCTGCTAGTTCGACTAACTTCTCATGGACTGCTCTCGCCTTTCGAGTGATGTCCTTTGCCATATACAGTATTTCATCCTGTTCATACATTTCCATTCTTTCTAAAGGCAGGGTACCATCTACCATGTCATCCAGATCTGACCTTAAGCTGGAGACATCAAGTCTCTTGGCTTTTATCTCAGCTCGCAATATGTCCTTTGAAGGGGGCTCACTGGTCTCCCTACCATCCCAACTTCGAGCTCTGCGTTTGGGCTCAGGAGAGTTAATGGGTGGCCTCCCTTGCTCCCATCTCTCCAAGTCCCATGCTCGGCCATCCGATCTTGGAAGGTGATGGAACACGGGCCTGTTATCCCTACTCTCTCTCTGCCCACTCTCGTCTTCTTCTCTCCTCTCACCGCACATCTCTCTATTTTTTTCCCTCTGGTCGCTACACTCCCTTTGCCTCGTATCGCTCAGTATCCGATACGATCCTTCCTGGTTCCCCATATTCCCTGGGCTGCGCTCATTTCTGTCATCACAGGGACTATGGTGCGACCTCTCACAACTCCCATTCTGTTCTCTGGTGCCAGGCACACAGTGTGGACACTTAAAGCTGTTCCTGTACTCTTGCGCTCTCTTCTCCCCTTCACTGAGTATTGGGCACGCCACCCCTCTACTCCCGGGGCCCCCGTTTTCCAGGTCTGTTCTACCTCCATTCCGGGCCCAATGGGTGACTCCCCTACTCCCTCTACAGTCCCACTCCGGGCTACTCTCTCCAGCCCCGCAGTGAGTCCGTGCTCGGCTGTCCTGACTTTCCCTTTCTGCTTCTGCAGCATTGATGCACTTTTGAGCCTTCACTGCCTCGTCCCACTGCTTCATGTACTCATTTAGCTCTTGAAAGGATTTTCGTCCAGATCCCCTCAGATCCATTGGCCATCTGGGGCCCCCAGGATCTCCTCCTGGGTCCCCTGCTGTGTGCATCGGGGTACTCCACTCTCTGGGTATCGGCATCTGACTTGGGGAATTAGTGGTATCGTTCCTTCTTGCCTGCTCTGCTCTTTCCCTGTCTTTCCGTTTCCGTTCTTCCCCTTTTGCTCTCTCTTGGTCATATATCGATATTATAGGACCTATGGTAACAGGTACCTGTAGTGCATCTGGTAATGGGTAGGATGTGGCGCTTTCCGTTTCCGGCGCTCTTTGTACCACAAACCTACCGACTACCTGTTGCACCTGACTAGGCTGGAGCAACTCTTTCTTTGGCTCAGGATCCCACTCTGAACTGGGAAGCGGTCTATGTTCTCCTGCATTGCCCCCCTTTGCTCCTTCAGTGTTCTCGACCTCCCCCCCTGCTCTATTATACGGGGGTGGCCTGTCTGTCAGTAATCTGTTTATCAAGCTATCCTCTGTTTCGCTCTCATCATCTTCTTCTAGGGGACTTTTATTTACTGGCGCCTCTAACACTGGGTACAGTTTATTTATTTCCAAATTATGCACTCTCCATCTTTTAGCATCCGCATCCCACCTGGCATCCTGTACTGCCCTTACCGAGCGTTTCACCCTTTCTTGTCGTCTGTTCATATTCCTTTCATGCGCTGCCCTAAGCCATGCATCAAGGGCTTCAAACTGGGTTGGTCTAGGCAAGGGTCTCTTTGAGGTCATGACTGATTTCAATCGATGTAACACCTCTAATCTGAACGTCCCGTACTTCGGGAACGTCAGTTCCTCATTTCCTTCAGTAATCTTACTCCACTCTGATATCCAAAGGATCGTATGCAACCCAACATTTACTGCCATATAACGAGCTGGCGTACCCTCCGGCGGGGCTTCTTCCCCTTCATACGATCCTCGCTTCTCTTTCTTAAACAGCGCTTTCAACCATTTAAAACACTTCATAATTATGCGCACAAAATCCAGCCTCGCTACTCTGTTTACTTCCTGATGACAATCCACCAATCCTGTCGCAGCTTTGCTAGCTTGGCCTATCACAGCGCGGTCTTTCTCCTATCGGCCAATCACGTCGCGACCCTGTCTGACGTGTTCGCTAGCTGGCCTATCACAGCGCGGTCTTTCGCCGGTCAGCCAATCACTGCGCGACACCACCTGACGTCACTTTTCTCCGCTTCGCAGCAGCACCCCTCCTTTCTCAACTCGTCTCCTGGTTATGCATGCGTCCCATTCATACACTGAAAAATGACTACTTCCGACCAAGCGGTCACTTCTCTCGACTGTACGTCCACAGTCTATCTGTAATTGTCAACACAACTGACGAGATGTCTATCGTCTCTCTGATAGGTTGCTTACACACACAGTAACTTCCGACCAGCGTCCGTTACTCACGCACTCACTCTTACGTTCCCCCTATCTCGGTCTTTTGGGTGATCAATGGTACCTCATGACCCCCTTCACACTAGTTGACAATTACTCTGGGTGTCCGATACACCCGAACCACTTAAGCTCTCCTTGAACTTAAGATTTCCATCGGTTGCGCGCGCTCACAACCTGTTCCACAGTCACTCTACAGACATTCAACTCCGCCAGACATTACAACATAGATACAATACAAAAACACCGCAATCTAACACGCATAACCCTTTATACTCACTCTCGACCGATACTGCTGCTTTTTCTGTCTCACGTCATCCGGATCTTCATCTGCGGGCTGTTCTTCCGATCATCAATTTCTAGGGGCCTTGGGGTAAGCTAACCTGGCCTAGGTCACCGTCCTCAAGAAGGCAACCATCCTCTATAGCTACCAACTGAAAGGGCGAGATTTTGATCGATACCTTATATCTATTGATCCAAACCTCGATCTGGTCGACTGAACCTTTGTTGCCTGTCTTGGAAGAAAACAGTACACCTATCTGCAAGTTAGTTCACCCAATAAAGGACTCTACTCTCAAAGATCACGGACAACTTCTAGGTTTCAAAAGTTTATTGTAAAGATATAATGAGCTGCAAATACAAGCATCTCAGAATGAGATTCACGAGATACACAGGTCCAATTACATACATGTGCTCTCGAAAAGCCCTCAGACGAGCAACAGAAATCACTAACACAAGTTCTAAAAATAATAAAGCTATCAGCATAGATGCATATCTCTCCTTCATTTAGGTTGGAGGAAAACAAACACAGGTTAGGCGTCCCTACCCTGTTCTAGATGGTATCCCTACTTAACCAAATCCCAACCTAACAAAGGTGTCAGCAGTGAATGACCCCAAGGGAAGTCACCCACTCTAAGTCTCTTGGTGAAAACCTAAAGTTCTCCAGTCATGACCCCTCACTGCCTATCCATCCGCTCTCTAAAGGGTCCTCAGGTCTCTGCTCTAACTCCACCCAGGGGTGCTGTCCCTAATACAAAACAGTCAACAACATTTGAGACGCCCCTTGCGAAACGCCTCTCACGTGGTGCAACTTCAGGCTTTTTCCATGATGCTTTGTATTGGGCCTCAGACGTTAGAGTTGACCTTGCTTCTCAGACTCTTCTCCGGCCCGCTGATACCCCTTAAACATTCCAAAACCCTCCTCCATGTCTGGGCCGTCTACTGAACAGACCTCTATTCATTCATTTATAATTGGATCCCCCCTTTCCTGTTGCAGACAGATATCTGCCGCCAAGAACCCAACTCTCATAGATTTCTAAAAAGGCTTGCAACATTTCTCAGCCCAGACATGTACGTGTAAATCAATGCTAAAACATTTCAGGCCTATAATATTTCTCATTATGATTATAGCATTCAACTTCTTCATTTAATTAAAACATGTTAATACTCTTATTCTTATTATTTAGAAAACATTACTATAAATCATGGCCCATTAATGCAATGACCAAAAACGTTAAAACAATCTGTGTCGTGAAAAGAAACACCTTCCCTTTTAGCTCCAGCTCTGGCCCTGAGGCCTACCACGTTCTGCGTTTTACCACAGACCATCTTACATGTTAACAGCTACACGACATAGATTCAAAATAATCACGTCTAATAAAATCATATAATGTCACACATTTCTGTATTAGTTCCACTTCTACTTAAATCTCTACAGTAGCTATACCTTCAGAATATATTTGCAGATACTATTAGCACTCATGGCATTTCTCTTCATGATTTGTGCTTACTTCAGGTAAGTGTGATGTACTCATACAATTAAATCAGTTTGCGCTCTCTCAAGAGTATCCGGGGACCCTTTGGACAGAAGGGAGGGAAAAAACATGCTCTGAATTTGAAATTTCTGCAGCAGGTACATTGTAGTCTTTTGAATATTTTGTGCCAGCTTACAAAGCCCTTTTTAGGTCATGAACACTCTATGCTGTGTGCATTTGTAAAGCTCACTATCACCCTTATGGTAGGTTGGTTAATTGGAAAACCAGGTGCTCAGCTTCTTGCAGAGTTTAAGAAGAGAGAGGAGGTGCAGATGCGATGCTTAATTTGAGCCAGGAGCTGGTGGTTTCCGCAGTGGCAGCTCCTTCGCTAAGGGGAAGGAGCATCGCCTCACTGCTTCGCAGCAGTGAAGTAAAGGAAACATAAAATAATACTAGCTCGCGTTATTATCATTTTGTGTTTCCTTCTGCTGCAGCTTTGCGTTTGGGGCGGGGCTGGTCCGATGACAGTGGAACAGGGGAGGAGTGGTTTGCCCACTCCTAAGTGCACACGACTGTTCACAGAGTGTTCATGTGCACTTCGCATTCTCTCCATACAGGCTGCATTATACCCTTCATGGAGAGCATGCCCAGGCCTCCATTCCCTGGCTGAGCGCTGATCCACAGCGCTCAGACCAATCACAACACTGCATTGCAGCGTTATGATTGGCTCAGGGAAGCCTAGAAGTCCAGGTGCTTCCTACATCCTGCAGCGGAACCGGAGACAGGAAGAAGAGGATGTAGAGGGGGCGGCCAGCCAGCCGGCCAGCCGTCACAGGTAAGTGATTCTTTCTTTCTTTTTTTACCCCCTCTCCCTCCACTTCCCCTGCCCCCGTCTCACCACCTGGGTCCAGTAGCAGCTGCTACTGTGTTTCTGGTGGGTACTTAATCATCAACACCAGCGCTTTCATGAGCACCAGTAAAGGACACATTAATTTATGGTGAGCACGGGGAGATAAGGGGGCAGCTGTATCATCCCCAACATTTGAGATTCCCAATTAGCGATTTTTAAGAAATCGCTATTTGGGAATTGCAAATTGGGATGTATGTAGAAATTCGCTACTTTTTAGCGATTTCTTAAAATTCTTTAATTGCGATTAGCAAATTGCTAATCGCAATTAAGGAATAACTTCTCATTCATTTCTATGGGCCAGGAGGCCCATAGGAAGGAATGTGAAGTTATTCTCAATTTGCGATTCGCAAATTGCTAACCGCAAATTGAGAATAATTTCAAGGGTGCAGGGGTGTCCAAAGGACACCCTGCTGCACCCCTGAACCTTACATGTGTGCGCATATGGCGCACATACATGCCACATGGCACCTTAACAAATGCCAAACAGTGCATTTGTAAAAGAAATCTTAAATTACCACCAACTACAAGTTGGTGGTAATTTGCGATTTCTTAATGTGGATTTGCAAAAAAAAAATGCTTGATGCATAGCATTTAAGGAATCGCAAAATTGCGATTCCTTAAATGCTTGAGCAAAATAAGGAATCACAATTTTTGCGATTAGTTAAATGCTTGAGCAAAATTCCTTATTTTGCGATTTTGCACATACATACCAAAACACAGTTTGCGATTCGCAAACGTTCTGGCGTTTGCGAATCGCAAACGGCTACATACATCTGGCCCTAGGTGATTTGCTCAGAATCACAGGATGTGAGCCAACGTGGAGACTCGAACCTGGTTCCCCAGATCCAAAGTCGGAAGCTCTGGCCATTACACCACGCCCTCTCTCCAATTACATGTTTTTTTATTTATTTTTATTTATAAAGTTTTATTAGTAGTTGGTTCTGTTTTAGGTGTTGCTAACAGGGGAAAATGGCTGGTGCAAGCTCCCTTTTAACGAGAGTTCTGGCACTTACTTTTTTTTTACAAATTAACCACTGCTCTGATGTGGAGTGGAAGACCGTTCCACACTTTAGGAGCGATGAACACCCGTCTCCTGATCTGGTTGTGTGAAATGACGTCCCCTCCTTAATTGTGAGTCGCAATGGTATTTACGAATGGTTTGCGACCGCCCTTGTGTGTGCTTGATGTCAAGCATCAGGTTTGTTTTGGAACGGTAACCTTCCAGTACTAAATACTTTGCTCAGAAATACTTTAAAACAATTCCAACTTTGTGTATATGCTCTACAGTGCAGCACACATACAACGTTTTAAAAGTTTGGAGAAAAATTATGTTACTTCTGCCTCAAGGAGGCATACGTTTTGGTGAAAATGCAAGTCCCAGGCAGAAAACTAAAATTCAAACTCCTAGAAATATCCTGAAAGAAATATTTGTTATTCTCAAACCTCTCCTGAATACAGAGGCAGTTGGCTCTTCCATCCCCGATTCCTTCTCTACCTTTGTGCTATCTTAGCATCCTTTTTCAAGAAATAAACACAAAAAATCATCTTAATGTTTTCAGTTTAACCCGCTGCATACATCATCAATAATCTGTTAATTTCGCCTACAAATTATGTAGAACATTCTCTAACTGTGTTTGCTGTTGAAGACACTAAGGAGCTGAATACAATGGCGGTCGGACCAGTGCCCAATCGGCATTGTTACAGGATAGGGACTCGCCGACTGGTAGTCAGCCGGCGGTCCCGCCCACTGAATTATGATCCAACAGCTGTGTAGGCGGTCGGAAACAGCCCTTTTTCCATTGTGGCTTGTGCTGAAAGGGGCCACAGCACAAGCTGCAGTGGAAAAGGGGATATTTTGAAACATCCATGTCCTGTGTGCCAGGCACCATGTGGTGCCAGCCACACGGGACATGGATGTTTGTCCCCCCCCCGGCCCTCATAGCGGAGGCCCAAGGGGAAGGAGGGCCTTCTAGGGGCCCCCAAAGTCCCTTTCCGACAGCCTTTCTATGGCGGTCGGATTGCCACCGATGGCCTGTCAGTGGCGGTCCCACCAACATTGCACCTATGAACTGTATTTACATGCGTGTTTTCTGGTTCCCATCCAGACCCCTCACGTTTGAGTCTGAGCACAAAAGTTATCAGCCTGATCTTTAGTGAAATATTCAATACCTCCTCAGCCACAGCCTCAGGCCCCTTAAACTGGAAACAGGAGCAGGTCCTTTCTCCTATTAAAAAAATATGCAGACCCTTACATTTGAGCCAATTACAACCCCATCTTTCTTCTAGCATGCTCAGTTGTAAGATTTTTTTTAATTCCTTTCCCTCCTGCATGAAACCCAGTCAGGGCTCAGAATACACTACAGTACTGAATCTGCTGTACGATCAGTCCATGGACCTCTTCATTGGAGTCTTGACACCATCGGCGCTGCTGCGTAAATACTACTCAACCTGATACTCACATTTGACACTGCATCTCATACAATTTTGCTCCGGCGGCTATCTTATATGGGTGTATGAGACGATGCTTTGAACTGTCTCTTCACCACCTTTCTCATCCACCCCTAGATCACTCCAGCCTGGAGCTCCAGAAGGATCCTTATTAATCCCCACAATCTGTGATGTACACATGGCCTTGTTGACCACTGTAGTTCAATCTTTTGACTTGAAACTAGTCTCCTATGCTGACAATACCCAGCTAAATATCACTATATCTCAGAACACTGATCAGACACAAAATGTGTTAAAAGCTTGTCTTATTACCCAATCTAAATGGATGAAGGGAAGTTGTTTGCAACTCAAACTGAAGACTAAAATCCATTTTTTCAGTAAATCTCAATCCATTTGGTCTCACAGTTGGTGGCCCTCTGAACTTGCAGATCCTCCCCTGCTGGTAGAGCATAAACCTGTGGGTCAGATTTGATCGGGAGCACTCCTTTGTCCCTCAGATTTCAGCAGTCTCAGCTGACTGCTTTACCTTCCCAAACTCTCTTAGAAAAGTATTAGGCACGCATCATGCTATCTTCCGACCGTAAGGATGTATTTTTGTTTTTTACAGAGTTTTATATAGCGTGAACTTGACCCCAATCGGGTATCAGAGCGCTTTACATAGCACCAGTTGCATTACATGAGGACACATTCATCTTTTGTTAGGCATGGGGAGATTAAGTGATTTGCCCAGAATCACAGGATGTTCAGCGTCATTGACGATACTTGAACCCAGTTCCCCACATTCGAGGTCAACCGCCCTAGCCATAGTGCAAGCGCTCATCACATCTAGGATTGATTACATCAAGGCTCTTTTTTGGGGGCTCCAGACCTAATAAAGAGACTTCAGTTGCTACAAAATAAGGCAGCCCACTTGATTTTCAACATCCCATGCCGACAGTCAATTTCCTCCCAGCTGTGTAAATGTCTCTGGCTCCCTATGCATAACAGAATCCAATGCAAAGCTTTTATTATTACATACAGAGCCAGGCAAAAACAGGACCCACTTTTTCTGTATAATCCGATTCAACCCTATGTTTTTCCGCAGATTCTGCCCTCTTCTTTAGGCAATCTGAAAGCCATGCCCGGGTTTGTCAAACATGGCAGCAGATCTTTTTGCATTCTGGCCGCCAATCTCTGCACCAATCTACCTCCTAAGCCTAGAGATGCTCCATCGGAGGATCCTTACCACGAATATCTTAAAAACTGCCCGTGCCATACACTCTAGATACTCCATAGGTAAAATGTAAATGTAAATGTTTTTGGATTTGTAAAGCGCTTATCACCCAGGTATTCCCTCTCAAGCTGGTCCTAGAGCTGGAAGAGGTGTGGCGCAAAGGCCAGGGAGCCTGACTCCGGACCACTGGGTTCACGGTTTGATTGCGGGCAGAAGGTTAGCCCAGCAACATGTGACTCTGGGCAATAGCTCGCTTAATCTTCCCGACGGCCCCCAGCGCTGGGACACATCCATCGGAGGTAGCTGTGTGCTTTACAAATGCTGGTATATATATTTCTTCTCCAACACTGGGTGCCTGAACTCGAGCAACTGTTTGTACTCTACACATTTGTCCTTCATTTTTTCATTAATTAATTAATTAATTAATTCATGTATTTATTCATTCATTCTTTCATTCATGAGAGTATGTAAGTAGACCAGCTGTCTGCCCTTGCTCCTTGTCAAGGATATATCTCCTATCACCGTTTGAAGATGAATTTCCAGCAGTGGATTCACTAATGGCTGCAGCTTTTCTCTCCGAAGTCACCTCATCAGTTAACTTTGTCGAAAAAGAAAGTTGAAGTGGCAGATAAGCACTCCTCCTCGACCTGAAATTTTGCAATTGACGGTACAGCCTGAGAGTATTCTACGCTTTAGCAGACACTGTTAACCAAGAGGTGGACTCTTCTCATCTTCCGGCCATCATGGAGCAGCAGGTCTGGTTCCTCTCTAATATTTCTTGGGATTGCCTGTGTCATGTGGCTTTGGGCTACTCCATGGCGACTCACCATGATCTGCAGATGTTCTTCACTTACAAAGTCTGGATGTTAGCAAAAGGCTCTTTAAAAAAATAATAATTAATATTTCTTTATATCGATGTAGCATCAATCAATTGATATAAAAGCATTCCTATATACATGGCATACACAGTTAAGTAAAAAAAAAAAAAATAAACCAAAAAAAGCACAAAAGACCAATTACTAGGTACAGTAAGCTTAGCATAAGACATATATACCGTACGCGAACCCCCATGGCTCCATGATCTATCACCACCATTACCGCATTCTGCTCTCAACCCTCTTTTACTTAGCATGCGGATGCCTCCCAAGACTTCTGTATTTTATCTATTTTTTGTACAGAGCCTGTACGTTTACCATACAGCACTTCATAAGTGTGTACCTTGTAATGTGATATGTATGTCATGTAATATGCTCTTATATAGCGCTCTGTCACCCGACGGGTATCCTGGCACTAAGAGAGTTAACCTTGATGATAACTACATACTAGTCATGCAGGGCAGACACTGGGCAGAAGGGGGCAAGATAAAACTGTATGTTACTCCTCTCCTGGGAACAGCCAGGTTTTCAGTTACTTTCTGAACTGCATGAGATTGTCAGTCTGTCTAATATCCATCGGGAGGTTGTTCCATAGTCGGGAGGCCACCGTACTGAAGGCTTTCCCTCCTTTTCTAGCTCTCTTGAATTTCGTGGAATTTACTAGATAGGCTGAGGAGGAACGAAGATTTATCACAGGCGTATGCCATGAGAATTTCCTCTGTAGTGGTTTTGGACCCAATTCATGAACAGCTTTAAAGACAACGCAGAGAGACTTTGTGCATCTTATTCGTCCACTGTAGGTGAGGATCATATCCGATTTCCAGTTTGCTAAGATCAGCGACCTAGCCACCAGCATCGAAATAAAGAATAGTTTTTGCTGTTTAATAGAGCTGCTACCCCAAAAAGAGCTCCATATGGATTTGGCATGATGTTCTCCCCAATTTTAGAGCTAGGTTTTGCAAAAATATCTTGCCAATATTCCCTTAGATGGCTACAGGTGAATATAGTGTGGAGCCTGTCGCCATTCCTATCATTACACCTAAAACAATTTGGCTCCACATCGGGATAAAATGTATGCAGCCTCGCTGGGGCATGATACAGCAGCCATTTGCTATAGAAAGATATTCTTCTTAGATTGACAGCTCTAACCGCCTTAGCTCCAATGTGATTAAAGAACTTCCATTGTGAGATATCTACTTTGCACCCGGTAGAGGATTCAATCCGATGCAATGCCTCAGATACCTTACTGTCTTTGCCTTTACAATGCAGAAATTTGAACTAATTTCCTATGCCTACTAATTTGGAAACAAAATATGCTGAACTGACAGGTTCAATAAGGACCCCCTCCTTCAAAATACAGTCTGTGCAGAACATTTTAATCAAGAGAAAACTAAAAAAAGAGCGAAGGGCCAATGCCGACATATGAGTTACACAATTGCTGCCAGGTCATGAATTCAATTTTACAAAAGAAATCTCGAATCCTCCTATATCCCTCTCTATGCCACTTAGGACACATAGCTATAGATAACGCAGGCCTAAAAGCCTACATTCGGCTATATTCAGAGACGGATGAAGCCTCGGTATTGCCCAACTTTCCCATATCCTATTCAATCTCTCTACAATCAAACAAGGTGTCTTATATCTTGTTTTTTTCAGGAGTCTTGCCATTCGCAGGCAGGGTAGAAAGTTGATTTCTGATGTCTGATGTCTGATTTGTTCTAAATAAAAGTTAGTGTCGCTGGGAATGTTGGCATAAGATCTCACTAACCAGTTCATAAAGGCCGCCTGATAGTAGCATTTTATATTGGGTAGTGCTAGTCCTCCATCTTCATAGTCCACTTAGTGGCCTCTGAATTTAATCATGATTTTGCCCGGCCAAATATAATTCTGCATAACCGAATTAATAGACCGAAAAAAAGACTGGGGGACTTTGGTCTGTACATCAGTAAACTTGAACAGGAAGAATGGTAAAATACTAATTTTCACCAAAGCTACTCGTCCCACATTCGGCATGGGGCCATCTTGCCATTCCTGTTCAACAGACGAGTAATCTTGTTGAGTGTGGATAAGTACTTTAGCCTGAATAGATCTCCTATGTTATCAGTGACGAAGATCCCCAAATATCGTATGGGTCAGTTAGGCGAAGAGTACAATTGCATCGTGGGGGGTAGTACAAGGCTCATCGCATTTGAGTTATCTGATGTCTCCTAAATTGGCAATAATACAACTGTGCTTGGAGGTTTGGAATCTAGAAGGGCTGGACTTCAGGCTCTGCAGTGCTTGAGCGGGTTGCTCTTTTTAGCCATCGGTCTCAAAGTCGAAACATCCCAGTCAATGGAAAAATATAGAGGTCTGCTGTGCTTCAAGGGAGATGCTTCCTGTTTCTTGAGCACCTGCCCACATGTTGGAATGGTCACAGGACAACTTTTTATTAGACTTGGCTGTTGCCAACTTGCAGGGCCAATGGGTAGTAACCCATGCTTTCAAGTGCTTTAGCTTCTTAATTGTTGAGGAGTTTCTTCTGCAATCACCCTGTTGTTAACTGCCTATGGGGTAGAGGGTGTTGTTTGAGTCATTGCCTATGTATGTATTCAGGTGGTATTTCTACAGGGAAGACCTAGTCAAAAGGAAGCAGAAAACTGTACAGGGTCAAAGACCAGCATACCATCAAGAAGTAATAGGATAGGTACCTGATGCCACTGCATTGGGATGTAGATTTCTTTTTCCAACTTATCCTACATTTGAGCAGTATTTGAGTTATCCTGTTAAAATACAGGATATTGTTCCAAATCCTGCGTGCATAGAGGGAAAAGGTCTTCTGCCTTGTTTTTAATTTTTTGCACTTGTAGTTTACTGTCTGATGATGTCTTAGCTGTGGGTGTGCCAAGAACCACCAGAAATGGTGAGCTTATCTAAAAAGATAAGCAGGGTTTTGGTTGTGGTGGATTTGTGAATAAAGCAGTTCATTTTAAAGATGATGCGGGCCGGCAAGGACAGTGGGGCTTACCTCAAAATCCTTTCCACCAAAGTGGTGTTTTTAGTGTAAAGATTTTCTGGCTACTGGATTGGCTTGTGCGACGCCTTCTTGTGAATGGAGCCTCATTTACATTTCTTTTTGAACAAGGTGGTACTGCAGTCACTCCAGAGTTCATCCAGAGAGTCTGCCTTTTTACCGTGTATACATGAACCAGCTCTTCTGTTGTTTTTGCAAATCCTTCTTTGACTGTGGAAGTGCAGTTGCTTACCTTTCTCTGTGCTTCTTTCCTATAACTTATCTGCTGCTGAATGCTTTTGACTATGGGCCTGATTGCGACTTTGGCCCTGAGCGAGCGGGGCGCTACGCCAGCGCCCCGCTGCCACGCCAGCGCCCCGCTGCCACACCGCAAAAGTCGACCACAGACTGCCCGCCAGATTAGGAGTTATCTCCTGGTCTGGCGGGCGATACTTCAGCAGTCCCACGGCAGTTGCAGTTCTAAGATGCATAATTGAGCCTTAGGAAAGCAGCTTTGAGGGACCGTCAAAGCCCGTTCCTGCACGGCATGGATTGTGCTCCCCTGCACGCATTCTCAGGTGCTGATCCAAAAGTGGACCCGGCACAGCCCCCTTAGTTTCCTCACTGTCACACTTTTCATGGTGGGCTCACTGCCATGAAAACTGTGGCACTGAGGAAAGTCATAATATGCTTGGCGGTGCTGTGCACTGCCAGCCTATTGTGAACCTCAGATCTTCCCCCCACCGCTGACAGATCGTGGATCCCTGGCAGTTGCAGTGGTCCCATTGCGGTACAACCGCCAGAGTCGTAATACGGCTGTCAGACCACCAGTGCAGCAGTAGCCACACCGCCAGGGCTTCGTCACCTCGGGTTTGGCGGTCCACTGCCTTAAGTCTTTTGCCTTCCAGGTACTTGTGGAAAATCTGCTTCTTGGGCAGCATTTTGAGAGGTCCAATTCTGGGATATTTGAACGGTGGCCTGGGTGTCTTCGGACATCTTCATATCATCCCAAAAATGAAGGTGGGGTAGGCTTTCCCTGTGAAGCATAGCAAACAATTGTTAATCCAAGTCATAGGGCTACTCTTCCAAGTCCTGGCTTCCCTCCTACTGAGCTCTTTGTTTTTCCATCTCATTCAAACAGTTGGATCGGTGGGCTTGCTTGGAAGTTCAGGTCCTTTGCTGCATTGGTCTTTTCTTATAGTAGCAGAAAGGAAGGATCTATTTTATGAACCGGGAATGTGTTTCATTTGTGTCATTGCATGTGCCATGGACTGAAGCATCTTCGGCTGAACCATTTGGTTCTTCGGGTCAGCCAGGTTAAGGTCTAAATATGATCCAATCTTGATCAAGTCATTAGGGACAAATGGGATCTGGACCTCCTAAGTAAAGAACAAAGAAATGTCTTTAATACCTTTAAGTTTGAATATGTCTTTTTTGATTATCACATTTAAGTCAGTCTTTAACTCCATCTCCTTCTTTCTGTCTTGCTCCTGACAATGTACTGCTGTCATTTGATAAATCCCCTGCTCCTTTGCCAGCTTCGGTTGCAAGGATAGTGATTTTCTGTTAAGTCAGATTGGAACTGTGAATGATTATTCATCTCCCATTCAGGGATCTGCTTCATTGTCCCCCTGGGTATCTCATGTAATTGGCCAAAGAGGCCATTTGTCAAATCTGTATCACAACACTTGCAGGATCAGCACATCATAACATATGCGGAATACATATGTGTTTATTTACACAGCTGTCAGCCGATCGATGGTTGCCTCTGTCTGGGGAAGAGTCGTATCTCATTACTGATACCGTGCGAGGCAGGCATTAGTTATAAAGTCTAGAACAGTGTTCTTTTTCACAAGCAATCCACGTAGAAAGGGCATAACGAAGCGGACTGTAAAGTAAAACATATATTTTTTCTCTTCTGTATTTTTCAATAATGGCACCCTTGTATGGGCATTGACAAAGCCAGTAGGTGTGAGTTTTTTCTTGAAAAAGGCTATGTGGGGGAGGCATGAGATACCAGCCAAGTGGGAAAGATGTTGTGCGATTAACTAACATTTTTCGTTAAATATAATGTCTCTTTTTGGCCTTTGGTGTTTTCAGTGACTATAAATTCTCCCATTATAGTTAGTTCAGCTAACTATAACTCGCGCGCTCGCAATGCACTGCTGATGACGTCACATATTACATCACTCATGACATGGTCATTGACATCACTCATGATATCACTGATGACATCTCAAATGACATCACTGATGACATCATCCAGTGAATATGTGTCTTTCTAAAAATTAAATATTTTTTATATATGTATATCTCAAGGTCGATGGAAGAATAAATGGGTAAATAAGTGTCTAAATGGATGTTTTCTTTGTAAATTTCATTGTATAACTGACTTATTAAGTGTACCTTAGTGAATACATGTATTAATGAGTAATGTTTACATATTTAAATATCTGTATCAGTTTCTTACTTTGTGTATAAGTGGCTGCATGGGTTGGTGAGTAGCTTCATGAGTGTCTATATAGGTTACTAGTTGTTTTTTTGAGTATCAGTATGAGTGTCTGAGTGTCTGTATGGTTCGGTGGGGGGTATAACTAAGCGCATAGATGCATGAACGAGTGACTCACTGTTTGTATGTGTTTTGAAGACAGCGTGTGTTCAGGACTCTATGGGTGGATGAGTGTGTGTATGGGTGTGTTAGTGAGTGAATGACTGTCTAAATAGTGTCTTTATGAGTAACTATATATGTTTAAAACTAGTATATGTGAGTATTGGTGTATATAAGTGAGTATATGTGAGAGTACGAGATTGAAAGAGGTCCTGTATAAATAAGTATGTGTTTCTATAAGTGATTGTGTAAGAGAGTAAGTATGTGTACGTTTCTGTAGAAGTAAGTGTAGTGGTGTGTGTATAACTGTATATGAAAGTAAGTGGATGTTTTATTCTTTATTAGCATGAGTGACTATGTGTGTGAGTAACTCTATGAATGAGTGGCGGTGTGTAACAGGATGTATAGATATGTGAGTACATATGATGAGTGAGTACATGTATGAGTGACTATATAGGACTGTTGGTGAATGAGTGGATGTGTATGTAGATCTTGGAATTACTGAATAGGTTGTTGTAACTGGTATTGGTATGTACTTTTTTTGAAAATTTTAGTTTCTATTTTTAAATGTGTCTATCAAAGGTTATATTAGGGTGAGAGGAATTCTGCCACTCTATCACAAGGATGATGTCATCAGTGATGTCATCAGTGATGTCATTTGAGATGTCATCAGTGATTTTGTGAGTGATGTCACTGACCATGTCATGAGTGATGTGATATGTGATGTCATCAGCAGTGCATTGCGGGTGCGTGAGTTATAGTTAGCTGAACTAACCATAACGGGGGAATTTCAATGGTTTTGTACGAGTGAAATGTCCAGCTAACTATAGCGCCGCTGAAACCTATGGCTTTTCTGTGAATTTCTAAGTTTTTTTAAATGCTAATTCCTAACTATAACGTGCCTGAAACCTATGGTTTTTTCAGTAAATTTCAAAGGTTTTTTAAATGCTAAATTCTAACTTTAACGTAACTGAAACCTATGTTTTTTTAAGTGAATTTCAAAGCTTTATTAAATGAAAGTTTCTAAGTATGCCTACAGAGGTAGGACATGTGAAGAAAGAAAAAGAAATGCAGAAAAAAGCAACAGAAGTCCTCAAAGACGAAGAAAAGTGCAGGAAGAAGGAAGACGTGCGGAAAGAACAAACAGAGGAGCAGAAAGACGCCTTGTTGCAAAATCATCCTGTACCCTCAAATTTTTCAGTTTGGTACTGGTGGTGACTGACTCTGACTAACCAATCCTAGAGCCAGTGCTATGCTAAAACACACTTAGAATACAGTTAAAACACCTACATACACTAGGGAACACTATGCGTTGGAGCACCCCTGTTATTAGCATGACCTCCTCTGTAAGCCCCTAGTATATAATAGGGCAGGGGGATTAAAACTACCTCTAGAAACGTGCCACAGGGCGCGTTTTCACACTGGTGACGGTAGGGGGGTGGCTGAGCTGACATGTGCAAACACGCCCAGTGGCCGTTTTAATTTAGGGGATAAAGTCCCCTTGAATCCTGAGTGTCCCTTGGGTGCAACTAACCCATCAGGTATCTCTAGTTAGCACCACAGAGCTGCGTTGCAGAGAAAATCGGCACGGCCTGGACCACCTCTCTGCAACTCAGCACAATGGCGCTTACTGGAAGCACCTTGTCGACTAATTGGCCCCCATGGACCCTCAGGATTGAAGGGGAATTATTTCCCCAACTTAAAACGCCCCATAGGGCGTCTTTACACACATCACCTCAGGCCCCGTTCCCTCCCTTACCCACTGTGTAAACACGCCCTGTGGCAGTTTTAAGTTGAGAGATTAACTCCCCTTGAATCCTGAGGGTCCCTAGGTGCAAATTAGCCCACTAGGTACGTCCAGTAAGCACCAGTGCAGAGAGTTGTAAAAAGGGGCACGGCCTGCCCCACCTCTCTGCAATGGCGCTTCCTGGAAGCACCTGGTGGGCTAGTTGGCCCCAAGGGTCCCTCAGAATTGAAGGGGAATTATTTCCCCAATTTAAAACGCGCCAAAGGGCGTGTTTGCACACGTCACCTCAGGCCCCATCCCCTCCCTTCACCACTGTGTGAACGCTCCGTGTGGTCGTTCTAAGTTGAGAGATTAAGTCCCCTTGAATCCTAAGGGTCCCTAGGGTCAAACTAGCCCACTAGGTACCTCCAGTAAGTGCCACAGAGCTGCGTTCCAGAGAGGTGTAAAAAGGGGCGTGCCTTCTGAACACCTGTCTGCAACGCAGCTTCTTGGCGCATACTGGAGGTTCCTGGTGGGCTATTTGGCACCCAGGGACCCCCAGTATTCAAGGGGAATTCATTCCCCATCTGCAAACGTGCCAGGGGGCGTGTTTGAAGAGTGATGAAAGGAGGGGGGCGTGGCCTCCGGCGCGATGGCGGACTTAAAAAAAAAATGTAAGAAGGAGGGCTGTGTAGCCCCCCTTCTTTTTCTATTTTGTTGGCCCTGGGGACCCCATCCCCCAGAGCCTGCCCCCTAATTTTAAAAAAAATATTTTAAAAATGTGGAAGGGGGCCGTGTGGTCGTTCAGCAGTTTGGGCAGCAACTGCGACTAAAGGTTCCTATGGGAAATTGCATGGGGAAAACACGTTTTGGGACCCACCTTTTTTCTCGGCTCCCCCTTGACGAATCTCCCCCAAACTTTCAGGATAGGAGCGGACACGAGCGGGCCACAAGTTTGGAACATTTCGCGAAGATTCGTCATCCGGCACCAAAGTTATTGGGAATAGAATGTTGACGATTTCCTATGGATAATAGGTCCTAACTAAAAGTACCGCCAGTAGGTAATATATACCCTGGAGGTGGAATGTATATTTCCGTGTCATCCAGAGGCGCGTCAAGGAGCTCCCGTTTTCTTCAAGTTGGCTGCCCTTTTTCTGGAATCTGCGTATCTGCCAAGGTATTGGCCCGAGACAGCCCACCTACAGTTCAACAGGGAAGCACGGGACGCTGCATGAAATAGCGGTCTGTGACTTCACAGATGGAAATGGTGAACTTTTGCCGATCCACGACCTGGCGGATTTGTTCTCTGTGGGTTTCAAACGGTAATGCGGGGACCTGAGGGGTTCCTCGGTTTTAATAGACTGTTGTAAGTTCGTCCAGCACGACACATGCCAGAAAGCACAAAAATGTCCTTTGGTTTTCCCCACGTATGTTAACCGGACTGATATATGCTGGGAGTTGCAGTGCCAGCAGACTGACACTGCAACCAACGATCACATGGTTGGGGAGGCGTGCACCGTTCAATCAAGGAGTGCTGCAGAGATAATTACACAGCTGGGCGCACGTTCCAACAGTCGGGCAGTGGCGTCTGAGGAAGGCAAAGCGCCGAAATTCATCACGCCTTATCTGCTCATACCAATAAAGAACCTCTTCTCACAATCCCCGCTTGTGGCTCCTTCCTTCGGTTTCCCTGGAGGTGGAATGTATATTTCCGTGTCATCCAGAGGCGCGTCAAGGAGCTCCCGTTTTCTTCAAGTTGGCTGCCCTTTTTCTGGAATCTGCGTATCTGCCAAGGTATTGGCCCGAGACAGCCCACCTACAGTTCAACAGGGAAGCACGGGACGCTGCATGAAATAGCAGTCTGTGACTTCACAGATGGAAATGGTGAACTTTTGCCGATCCACGACCTGGCGGATTTGTTCTCTGTGGGTTTCAAACGGTAATGCGCGGACCTGAGGGGTTCCTCGGTTTTAATAGACTGTTGTAAGTTCGTCCAGCACGACACACGCCAGAAAGCACAAAAATGTCCTTTGGTTTTCCCCACGTATGTTAACCGGACTGATGTATGCCGGGAGTTGCAGTGCCAGCAGACTGACACTGCAACCAACGATCACATGGTTGGGGAGGCGTGCACCGTTCAATCAAGGAGTGCTGCAGAGATAATTACACAGCTGGGCGCACATTCCAACAGTCGGGCAGTGGCGTCTGAGGAAGGCAAAGCGCCGAAATGCATCACGCCTTATCTGCTCATACCAATAAAGAACCTCTTCTCACAATCCCGGCTTGTGGCTCCTTCCTTCGGTTTCCCTGGAGGTGGAATATACATATATATATATATATATATATATATATATATATATATATATATATATATATATATATATATATATATATATATATATATATATATATATATATATTATATATGGTGTCAAACCATAGGTTTGACACCAGTTATAGTTAGCTGGAAATTTTACTGACATAAAACCATTGAAATTCCCACGTTATAGTTAGTTGGACTCACTATAACTTGCGCGCCTGCAATGCACTGCTGATGACGTCACATATTACATCACTCATGACATGGTCAGTGACAGCACTCATGCCATCACTGATGACACCATCCAGTGAATGTGTGTCTTTCTGAAAAATAAATATGTTTTATATATGTATATGTAAAGGTCTGTATGGTTTGGTGGGGGTATTACTTAACACATAGATGCATCAATGACTGACTCACTGTTTGTATGTGTTTTGAAGACAGCATATGTGCAGGACTTTATGGGTGGATGAGTGTGTATATTTGTGTGTTAGTGAGTGAATGACTGTTTCACTAGTATCTTTATCAGTAACTACATATGTTTTAATCTAGTATATGTGAGTATTGATGTATATAAGTGAGTATATGTGAGAGTGAGAGATTGTAAGAGTTCCTGTTTAAAGAGTTCCTGTTTAAATAAGTATGTGTTTCTATAAGTGATTGTTTAAGAGAGTAAGTATGTGTAAGTTTCCTTAGAAGTAAGGTGGTAGTGTGTGTATAGCTGTATATGCAAATAAATGGATGTTCAATAGTTTATTTGCAGGTGTGAGTATGTGTGTGAGTAACTTTTGGATGACTGTCGGTGTGTAACAGGATGTATAGGTGTATCACTACATATGATGAGTGAGTATATGTATGAGTGACTATATAGAACTGTTGGTGAATGAGTGGATGTGTATATAGATGGTGGAATTACTGAATTGGTTGTTGTAACTGGTATGGGTATCTCCATTTTTTTTAAAATTTTAGTTTCTATTTTTGAATATGTGTTTCAAGGGTTACATTACACTGAAAGGAGGTCTGTCACTCTGTCACAAGGATGGTGTCATCAGTGATGTCATGAGTGATGTCACTGACCATGTCATGAGTGATGTAATATGTGACGTCATCAGCAGTGCATTGCAGGCGCGCAAGTTATAGTGAGTCCAACTAACTATAACGTGGGAATTTCAATGGTTTTATGTCAGTAAAATTTCCAGCTAACTATAACTGGTGTCAAACCTATGGTTTTTTCAGTGAATTTAATAGGTTTTTTAAATGCTAATTCCTAACTATAACTGGTGCGAAACCTATGGTTTTTCAGTGAATTTCATAGGTTTTTTAATAGCAAATTTCTATAGCTATGAAATATAATATTTTTTATAATGAATCCTATATTGTATATTTATGTAATACTATTTTTTTTATGTATATTGTTCATTTTTATTTATTTTTTTCCTTTTTTGCCCTGGAGCGCTCCCGGTGCGCGTACCGGTGAGCGCACCGGTAAGCACAGTCTTGCGGCGCGCCCCGGTGCACGTACCGGTGAGCGTCCCGTTAGCGATATTTCCGCGAACAAAAACATCATCGTGACGTATCGCGTTGCCGCGTGATGCGTCTTATGACGCACGGCGTAAGCGCATCCGGAAGCGCCCGAGCGCATATGATCGCGCTACGTAGGCGCGCCCCGGGGCGCGTAGTGTAAGCGCGTCGGGTCATGTGACCTGAAAATAACACTTTTCATTGGTTCAGAGCAGTTTTTTTTCCAAATGATGAAAGCCCCCACCTTTTTTCCTCATTCTCACTTTGTTCTTTGACTGAGGAAGACCTGTTTACAGACCTGAGAAATGGCTACAGTAGCAGCAGCAGCAGGAGCATCTCAACCACCACCACCACCACAAGGACCACCACAACACCACAGTGGTGGTGAAGAAGAAGAAGAGGAGGAGGAGGAGGAGGAGGAGGAGAGGCAGTTCCTGCCTGAAGATAATACCCCCTATAAACCTAAGGAGCACTTTGTGTGGGAGTTTTTTAAAATCCCAAGGGGTGCAAAGAAAGTAAATGCTGCAAAAGTGACATGTCTGATCTGTGGCACTGTACTTTCCAGGGGGAACCCTGCAAAAAAATATTCATTTGGGAACCATACAATGCTTCGCCACATGCAACGCAGGCACCCAAACAACTATGCTGCGGCAGAGGTCAGAGAACTGACCAGAAACCCTCCCCAATCTTCTCTGAGCACCTCCAAAAGCAAACAACCCACTCCATCGGGTCCAGAGACAAGGGAGATGGTCCCAAATATTCAAACCCAGTTTGGAGATTTTAAAATAGTTTGTATATTTTGCGGGACTACAATTTCCTATGGAGAGCAAAGTATTAAACTCATCAACCGTGCTGGAGACAACCACAACTCCTGATTTTTTTTGCTCCAGTTGAGTTGTTTACAATTCCCTGTTTTTTGTTTGTCCCCATAAAAATTATAAAAAAAATATAAAATTGTTCATAAAAGCCAAAAAAAGTTAAAAAAATTCAAAAAAACAATAAAAAAAATAAAACAACAAGAAGAATAAAAAAACAGTTCTTTTTAGAACTACCTCCAATTTATAAAAAAATGCTACATTTTTTAAAAAACTCTGTCATTCTTTTTTCCCCTTGGTACGCTTCCCAGTGCGCGTACCGGGCGCTCCCCCTGCGAAAATCGAAAAAATAATAATTATTTTTTTTGCCCCGCGGGGCCCTTTTATGGCCCCCACATCAAACTTAGGGGGTCGGGGGGGTCTACTCTGCCCCCTTTTGGTCATTTCCCCCTTTGTTTTTGCCACCTCTTGTGTCTCAATCCTACCGAGACACAAGATGGCGGCCGCTCCGGACTGTTTGGAATGTTGACAGACACCCGAGAGCCAATCAGCTTTCTGCTCGCGTACTCGCGTAGCACGTTGGTACGCGCCCCGGTGCGCGTACCGGGGCGCGCTTATAGATATATATATTTTTTTTAACCTAAATTACTCAAAATCCACTGGAGCACATATCTTGAGACATAGCAAAGGCACATCGGGCTACCAGTCCCTACAATTTTGCCAAGTTTGGTGGAAATCCATTCAGCCATTCGGGCTAAAAGTGAGTCCAAGCGCCCTATGGAAATTAACATGGGGAAAACACCTTTTGGGACCCCCTTTTATCTCGGCCCCCGCTTGACGAATCCCCCCCAAACTTTCAGGGAAGGAGCGGAGCGGAGCTGGCCATTTTCCTGGAGAAATTCAGCCAATTCCTTCCATCAACGCCAAAGTTATTCCCAATAGAATGTTGCAGATTTCCTATGGAAGCTAGGTCCTAACTATAACTACCTACTGGCGACCGCCAGTAGGTAATATATGTATATATATATATATATATATATATATAGATATATATATATATATATATATATATATATATATATATATATATATATATATATATATATATATATATATATATATATATATATATATATATGTATTACCCCAAAGATGCATGCCGCTGATTTAAGGACGTCACTCCACAACGAGGTAAGTTACCAACTTCTTTATTTCAGGTAACCACACATAGCGGCTGCATTTCAATCCCCGACGCGTTTTGGAGCCACAGGCTCCTTCTTCATGGGGCAGTGCTTAGGCAATGGGCAGTTTAACTACAGGCATCTTTGGGGTAAGATATATATATATAAATATATATGCTGCAAGACTCGTCCTCCACAACTTCTCTCCAACAGACTTGCAATCAGACGAGGTAGACCCAATTTGGTTCTTCTTTAATTTATTTTCAAAAGTGCGACCACATCATCACATAAATATATATATAGATATATATACATACATATACATATACACACACACACACAAACACACACATATATATATATATATATATTCACTGAAAAAACCATAGGTTATAGACCATATATAATTAGGAATTAGCATTTAAAAAACCTTATTTTACTCACACAAAACCATTGAAATTCCATATATAGTTAGTTGCACTAACTATATATCGCGCACCCGCAATCCACTGCTGATGATGTCACATATTACATCATTCATGACATGGTCAGTGACATCACTGATGACATCACTGATGACATCTCAAATGACATCACTGATGACATGACTGATAACAACATCCAGTGATTTTTTGTTTCTGTAAAGTTTAAATATGTCTTACATATTGAAGAATGAGTGGATGTGTAAGTGTCTGGACGAAGGATTTAGTAGGTGCATGACTGACTGTATGACTGAGTGATTAAATGTGTCTCACTGAGTGCATGGGTTAGTGACTAAACTGTCTTAATTTGTGCATCATTATGTCTGTTGTTCTGTAAACTGCTGCATGTGTTGATCAGTAGCTATATGAGTAACTATATGGGTTATTGATTGATTGCCCAAGTATTTGTATGGGAGACTGAGTGTGTGTGTGGCTGTCTGGGAGGTGTGTGACTCTGTGCAGATCAATGTGTATTTGTATCAATGATTGTATAAGAAGGTAAGTATGTGTTAGTATATGTTTGAAAATGTAAGGTGCTCTATGTTTAACTGTATAGATTAGAAAATGGAAGTGTGATTGATTCTTTACAGGACTGACTAGGTGTGTGAGTAACTCCATGGATGAGTGACAGAGTGTGAGAGTCTGTATAGGTGTATGAGTGCATATGATAGTGTTGTAAAGATGAGTGATTGTATGTATGAATGATTGTATGGGTAAATGAGTGAATGTGTGTGTAAACATAGGAATCACTGAGTGCGTATGTAGTAACTAGTATTGGTGTGTCAATGGTTTCAAAAATTATACTCTGTATTTAACACTGGGTGTAACAGAGGTTATATTAAAGTGTGAGGAGATGCATTGTATTGTCACATGAATGATATCATCAGTGATGTGGTCATTGATGTCAAATGAGATGTCATCAGTGATGTCATCAGTGATGTCATTTGAGATGTCATCAGTGATGTCATCAGTGATGTCACTGACCATGTCATGAATGATGTAATATGTGACATCATCAGCAGTGGATTGCGGGTGCGCGATATATAGTTAGTGCAACTAACTATATATGGAATTTCAATGGTTTTGTGTGAGTAAAATAAGGTTTTTTAAATGCTAATTCCTAACTATATATGGTCTATAACCTATGGTTTTTTCAGTGAATTTTCAAGGTTTTGTAAATGCTAATTCCTAACTATATATGGTCTATAACCTATGGTTTTTTCAGTGAATTTTCAAGGTTTTGTAAATGCTAATTCCTAACTATATATGGTCTATAACCTATGGTTTTTTCAGTGAATTTCAATGGTTTTTTAATAGCAAATATCATAAGCTGTCGAATGTCAAGTACGTGGTAAGTAAAAACATTTTCGTGTTTATGCACACTGATCTGCTTTGATTGCTGCCCCCCACCCCTCATTTCTATTAGGAGTACTCTCTCTTTGCAGATAGTGAAGGGTAGTTAACGCAGCCCTTTGCCCCCTTTGTAATCCGTCGTGCCTGCTTCTCTCTCCATTTGATTGATTGTTCTCTTTGGTTCATTCTCTATTTACAAACAAGCACAGAGTCGCAATACTCTGTTTAGTCTTTGCAGATAGCGAAAAATCGTGTAAAAAAACAAAAGGAATCGAGCAAAATCAGTAGGCCACTAATGGGATCTCTTTTGACCTCGCTAAAATAGAAACATTAGGAACAACCTGTTGAAAATAGCAATGCGTATGTATATAAGCGGCGTTCATTTGTGTTCACAGTACCCCTTGTTGATTGTTTCAATCGAGCATTGAATTGTTCGAAGTTAATTCTCTTAAGGATCTTCTCTACCTGCAAACGAGGAAGAATAGGAATATTCTATCTCCCTTTGCAGATAGTGAAGGGTAGGTAACGCAAGCCTTTAACACGTCGTACCTATTTCATTCCTCATTGATTGATTGATTGTCCGAACATTGACTGTTTGGAATTAGTTCTTTTTGGAGGTATTCCCTGTTTGCAAATAAACGTAGGAAAATCTTTGCAAGTAGTGAAAGGGTACGTAATGCGGACCGTTCTCCCCCGTTGTAATCTGTCATGCCTATCTACTCCCCACTGATTGATGCACCTTTTTCACCCGGACCATTTACTAGAGATACGTCATCTGGCCCGACCAGAGAGCACCCCTAGTGAAAAGGACATATGCAATAATAACGAAGTGATCACTGTATCCTGTTAACAGAAACTTTACCATGAAACAACCTGGAAAGAAAAAAATAGGAAAACGAAAATCAGTAGGCCACTGATGAACATGAACTTTTATTAAACAACGAACAAAGAAACGATAACATAACGTAATGATAAAACCTATTAATGTCCTAGAAACAAGAAAACGTTAAAATATGCCAGTGGTGAGAGACCAGAAAAACAGTAAGAGAAACCAAATCACCCCTCGCTGTCCCACCGCCTGCCACGCCAAAAAAATCGATAGACTAGGGAAAATGCAAGTCAGTAGAACATCCACCCCCACTCTGGAAACTTCCAAGGTGGGGCAGGGTTCCGGCTACGCCCAGCCGGGAGCAGCCCATATAAGGCAGGTCCTGCTGCCACGCCTCGGCCAGGAGATCCTAACGTAGGGTGTAGCCGAAGGAGAGGCCGAGGCCAGCGGGACCCGGCCAGGGGATTGCCTTTACAACGCTGAACAGTTGCAGGGGGGGGGAATGTCTCCTCGACCCTCCCCTCTCTCTCCCAGTCCGGCCGCGGTGGCCCTTGAGAGTTGCAGGTAGTCCCGCCACATGCTCTTCCGGTCCGACCACCAACGGTCGGGGGGCCGAGGCCGACGGGATCCGGCTGCAGCCGATAAACCAAGAAACCCGTTCATGGGGCCAGAGCCAGGGGCGTCCGGCCGACATCCACCGGAAGCCCGGCCCGAAGACGGACGGGACACTTCTTTCTTTTATAATGGCTGCGACAACACTGGGGGGGGATGTCTTGCACATGCCTCCGACCCCCCCCTCGTCCTCATCGCCTGGTCCGGCCATAACAAATCTCAAGCGAGACGCCGTGGGGTGCACTGGGAGGGAGAGACGGTGCGAACAGGCCTCTCCCGCCTCCCCAGGTGGAGACTTCCCAGCTGCACCCTCAGCGCTCCAGGCGCCCGGAAAACGGTTCTTCCACTGTGGCCATGCTGCAACGTCTCGCCCGGCAGGGTGGAGCCCGTCCGCTCATGTGACCCCGCGATCGCCGGTAGCTGCCGAACTCTCAAAATGGCGGTCGACCTGGCAAGAGCGGGCCCAGCATAAAGAAATGGCCCGGTCACTGGTTGACTCCACCACCGTAGTCCTCCACGACCTTGAAGATTCTAGAGGAGCCGCGGGAGTCTCCGACCCCCGATGGGGAATGACTGCCATGATCGCCCGTGGAGTGACGAAACTGTATCCGCGGGACGTCGGCGCTCCCATGCTGGCGCCAGCCTCACTTTGAATTACTAGAATCCTGCAGACCTCACTTCCGGTGAAAGCACAGTGTGACCCGGTAGGAAAAATTATTGCACCCCCTCCCCTTTTTGACTGATAGTTCAAACCACCGATCCTTTCCTTTGCCCTTTTAACGGAACTTTGGACTGCCTCCCCCTCTTTTACATTTTCTAGAGAAAACAAAACATTAACCACTACATTAGCATAGCAGTTGACACCAGAACTGTTTTCAAATTGAAAACCAACAACATCTTCAACAGAATCCTTTTTGTTTCTGCTGTGACCCTGCTACAGCACAGGCATTGTCCCCAGCAGTAATTCTGCAATGCCGGTAAGAATAGCTGTGGTGCCTACTGGACTCACTCACCCCCGCGGCGCCCCACGCCGTTTTTTGCTGGGCGGCAACTTACTAGACATCACTTTCGTGCCATCTAGATTTCAGCGCGTTCTGCTGCCTTGGAACTATTCGCACAACAGACCGCTACTGACAAGAATATTTCATTATTGGTGCTGTCAATTTCAATAAATCTATTGGATAATTAAAAAGAAATTGCCACGGTCTCTTCGTTGTTTAAATGTTTTTACTGTTTTTGTTTTGTTGTATATATTTATATGTTATTAAAGTTTTATAGTCCTACTACTTTGTTGGAGTGCTATATATTTTTAATGTGACACATAATTGTAAAAACTTTGATGTACAAAGAGTCATTCCTGGAATCTTCCGCTTCAGGCTCGGTCCCCTCCCCAATCACAATACAGGATGGTTTTCAGATAGTAGGAACACGTGTGGTGTGACGGATCTCATCGAGTGTGGGCCTTGATCTACTATAACTCCTTTGAAGAGGGGTGATTCTTTACAGCTGGGGCCATAAACTACATCTGCAGGGCTAGCTGATAGCCTGGACAATCGGACACAGAGAAAGAGGAGTGTCAGAGGGTGCGGTAGTGAATAGGGCGAAAGGGAGGTGTCGGGCGGGCACAGAGTGTGATTCTCAGGGAAGAGCAGCGCAGATGGGGGGAGGTTTATTGCCCATGCATAAGACAGAGAGCGGTGGTGACCAGTGCCTAGGGAAGATGCTTGCGTGGGTGAGGAGCCATGCTACGAATCGACAGCGTGCAGAGAGTGGGTCTGGTCAAGACACCTAAAATGGCTGCCGTGCACGACAAAAGTGTGGCATTTCAAAAAAGGCAAGATGGCGCAGACAATGTTTTTCAACACTTCCTCATTTCCTTCGAATCGAACGTTAACAGACGTTGGGGCATATTACCAAAGTTAAGCGATATTTATCGCTAACGATGCTTACCAACCAATTTTTTACCACTAACCATCGTCAGAAATTATCGAAGATAAACCTTACTATTATCAAGGTTTATCGCAAATGCGATAATAAACGGCCGCAATGCATGAATATCGCTAAAAACTCAGCGATATTCATGCATTACCGAGCTAATGCTCTTAGCCATGTTATCCACCTCCCATTGGATAACATGGCTAAGAACTGCTCAGGGCAGGTGTTACTTTTTGGAGATATTCGCGCTTAGCGCGAATATCTCCAAAAGTTGGTAATAGGAGATAGATATCTTGCATGTTGTAATGCAAGTTATTGTGGTATATGGAACTCATACCATAATCTCTCAGGAAAGCAGAAACTGATCCTTTTGGGACCGCCTAAAAAGGCCTAGGGGGTGAGGAGTACTCTACTTTGCCCCCTTTTCACGTTCCGAACTATTTTATTTTACTCTCTTCTGTAATTACACAAAATACCAGCGATAAGATGCATCGGAGACACACAGTGAGAGAAAGGAGGCCGGAGATGAAGAAGACATGTCAAATACACATTGGAGATAATATAGTGGCAGAAGGGAAGTAAATATGAGTAAACTTACCATGTAACATAAAAATGTTGCACTCTATACTATAAGTCTCATTTTATACTACAATCACTTCGCTACAACCTCATAAATTAAAAATAAAAATGAATAATGTCTCAAACAATTTTTGATTTCTAAATATAAATTTATTCTTCAGAATTTTCTAAATTTGAAAGAACTAGTAACATGTCCTCATCAGCAATGTCCTCATTAAAAGTCTCCAATGATGATTCTTGTAACTCTATGGTCTCCAAACACTCGATAAATTCGCCATCAAGAGATTGATCAAAAAAATCATTCAAGTCATCTCCTCCTTGTGACAATATTTCATTATTGGTGCTGTCAATTTCAATCAATGTAGTGGAATCATTCAAGTCATCTCCTCGTGACAATATTTCATTATTGGTGCTCTCAATTTCAATCAATGTAGTGGAATCATTCAAGTCATCTCCTCCTTGTGACAATATTTCATTATTGGTGCTGTCCATTTCAATCAATCTAATGGAATCATACAAGCCATCTCCTCCTTGTGACAATATTTCATTATTGGTGCTCTCAATTTCAATCAATGTAGTGGAATCATTCAAGTCATCTCCTTGTGACAATATTTCATTCTTGGTGCTGTCCATTTCAATCAATCTAATGGAATCATACAAGTCATGTCCTCCTTGTGACAATATTTCATTATTGGTGCTCTCAATTTCAATCAATGTGTTGGACAATTCAAAAGAAATTGCCACGGTCTCTTCATTGTGAGCCATTTTATTTTGAAATTGCTTGCTGTAAATTGCAGAAAAAAATAATCACTTTCATTTATCGTTTTTAGTAATACATAATATAAAACTAACTTTATCAAGTATTTAGTATAACAGAAGGACTGCAAATAAATAACAGAAAACATTTTTCAAATTATCTTCAAGTGTACAACATAGTTCCCCTTACAAATTAACAACTCACCTTTTTAAAAGTAGCAGAAGTGTTAGTACTGTGTAAATCAAACACCAGAAATTCACCACCAAAAATTCCTCACAAATGTACCTCAGACAGTAGTATCACAAAATGGCTGTGGTTTCCTCTCATTTGACATATATACATAACCAATTAACTTTCATCACACACAAATACAAAACCAAAGTAACATTTTAATTGGTTCTAAATTTCAACACTTTCAAATGTGTTTTCCCCATGCAATTTTCCATAGGACATTTACATACGTCTACAGCCTGAATGGCTGAACGGAATTACACCAAACTTGGCAAAATGGTACATCAAACCTAAGAGGTCAGGAAGGATCTACTATGCCCCCTTATGGTCATTTCCCCCTTCGCTTTGGCCTCCTCTTGTCTCTCAATCCTACCGAGGGACAAGATGGCGGCCGCTACGGACTGTTTGGAATGTTGACAGACGCCGGAGAACCAATCAGCTTCGCAAAGCTCCGTAACGCGAAAAGTACGCGAAGCGGAGCGCTGTTACAGATATATATCTTTTTTTGAACGTTAATTTCTCAAAATCCACTGGAGCACATATATTGAGACCTAGCAAAGGCACATCGGGCTACCAGTCCCTAATATTTTGCCAAGTTTCGTGCAAATCCATTCAGCCGTTCGATTATTATTATTTTGTTTTTTTTTTGCCCCGCGGGGCCCTTTTAAAACCTCCACATCAAAACTAGGGGGTCAGCGAGGATCTACTATGCCCCCTTATAGTTATTTCCCCCTTTGTTTTGACCTCCTCTTGTCTCTCGATCCTACCGAGAGACAAGATGGCGGCCGCTACGGACTGTTTGGAATGTTGACAGACGCCGGAGAACCAATCAGCTTCGCTTCACAAAGCTCCGTTGCGCGAAAAGTCCGCGAACCAGTGCGCTGCCCGGTCCGCTGTTACAGATATATATCTTTTTTTAAACGTTAATTTCTCAAAATCCACTGGAGCACATATATTGAGACCTACAAAAGGCACATCGGGCTACCAGTCCCTACAATTTTGCCAAGTTTCGTGCAAATCCATTCAGCCGTTCGGGCTAAAAGTGAGGCCAACCGCCCTATGGAAAACTCAATGTTAAAAACACGTTTTGGGACCCCCCTTTTTTCTTGGCCCCCCCTTGACGAACCCCCCCCAAATTTTCAAGGGCTGCTCAGAAACAAAATGTGCCATTTTCCTGAAAATTTCAGCCAATTCCGTCCACAAACGCCAAAGTTATTAGACATAGAATTTTCCAAAAACCCATAGAGAAAAAATCCTAACTATATATACCTACTGGCGACCGCCAGTAGGTAATATATATATATATATACATATATATATATACACTTTGTCTCCCAAAGAAATCCACAGGGAAAGAACAGCACTCAGCAGGGCTTGTAATTCATAAAATGTAATTTATTCCATCAGAAGAGTAAATCAGTAAAAAGCGTATATATATATATATATATATATATATATATATATTAAAAACACAAACGCCCTTGCGCTCAAGTGGGACACTCGACGCTGTCCTCACAGTGTTTACCTCAAGCAGCCCGCTCTCAGTCCGCCCAAAACTGCATTCATGCTCGACGCGTTTCGAGGCACCACGCCTCTTAGTCATGAGCTCAGGTACAGAGGCACAGATAACATCACCTATTTGCTACTTCCTTTATTTTAGTATAGTTGCCTTTAGTGGGCGTGGCTCACAGTAGTTTTCTGCCGGTATGCTGGTAATACAAAGACACGGAACCTACGATAGGTAATCACCAAAGAACTCACCTGATGGACATGGAAGTGGTCCAAGCTGCGGTCACATGGCATACAGCAGGAATTGGCAGGCAAGGTCGTTTTTCAGGATGTTATTTGCAGCGCAGAGTAGATTGAACATTTTCCAGACCCACTGGGGTTTTAACTTTGAAGTATTATTTCACTTTGGGAGCAGCTCACTGCAGCATGATTTATTGAACTACTAGCACCAGCAGGCCCCGGGGGCTCCAACGCCCACTGGAGCAGGTGCTAATCATTGAAATACTCTGAAAGCTCCACACAGAGGGCCTTATTTATGAAGACCTTGCGCCGCCGGTGCGTCACTTTTAACATGGGAAAAAGTGACGCACCGGTGTCGCAAGGCTTTCATAAATGAGGCCCAGAGTTTACAGAAGCCTCTGAAGAAATGTTCAGGGGAGCATGAAACGCGTCAGGCTTGTAAATTGCATGGACTTTGTTTTCATCATTCCACACTGTTTTTCTGAAAATAAAAACGAAATTACATAACCTACCTGAATGCTGTCTCTTTGAAGTTGGGACAACTTTTACGTTGGATATATATATATATATATATATATATATATATATATATATATATATATATATATATATCTTTCCACACAGGTTGCCCCCTAGAAGAAGTCGCACAGGTAGGGTTACTGCACAAACCATCACAGGCAGCATGAATTGCAGCAAGTAGCAGGAATCCCAGAAAGCCAAACGCGTTTCAAGCATCAGACGTGCTCTTGATCACTGGCAATATGGACGCTAGGCGGTCTGATTCAAAACAATGCTTTATTGCGATTTACAGTCCCGCCCCAGTGGGCGCAGGCATTATGGTTATGGTAGTCCTTAAATTAATGCCCCCAGACTCAGCGTTTCTCTCTCCATGTGGAGACCACCAAATGTCCATTAAAATGTCATACCCTGTAGGGTGGGAGTCCTGGATACAAAGCTGCACGCCAGCCAATATATTCCTGTGATTCAGGCCCCTTGCCTTCCATCGAGTGTCAGTGTTTCCCGACACTCAGGATCCGCTAGTATCAAGCGACGGGACTTCTTCGCGACCGGGCCGGCCGCATTACATCTTTCCACACAGGTTGCCCCCTAGAAGAAGTCGCACAGGTAGGGTTACTGCACAAACCATCACAGGCAGCATGAATTGCAGCAAGTAGCAGGAATCCCAGAAAGCCAAACGCGTTTCAAGCATCAGACGTGCTCTTGATCACTGGCAATATGGACGCTAGGCGGTCTGATTCAAAACAATGCTTTATTGCGATTTACAGTCCCGCCCCAGTGGGCGCAGGCATTATGGTTATGGTAGTCCTTAAATTAATGCCCCCAGACTCAGCGTTTCTCTCTCCATGTGGAGACCACCAAATGTCCATTAAAATGTCATACCCTGTAGGGTGGGAGTCCTGGATACAAAGCTGCACGCCAGCCAATATATTCCTGTGATTCAGGCCCCTTGCCTTCCATCGAGTGTCAGTGTTTCCCGACACTCAGGATCCGCTAGTATCAAGCGGCGGGACTTCTTCGCGACCGGGCCGGCCGCATTACATCTTTCCACACAGGTTGCCCCCTAGAAGAAGTCGCACAGGTAGGGTTACTGCACAAACCATCACAGGCAGCATGAATTGCAGCAAGTAGCAGGAATCCCAGAAAGCCAAACGCGTTTCAAGCATCAGACGTGCTCTTGATCACTGGCAATATGGACGCTAGGCGGTCTGATTCAAAACAATGGTTTATTGCGATTTACAGTCCCGCCCCAGTGGGCGCAGGCATTATGGTAGTCCTTAAATGAATGCCCCCAGACTCAGCGTTTCTCTCTCCATGTGGAGACCACCAAATGTCCATTAAAATGTCATACCCTGTAGGGTGGGAGTCCTGGATACAAAGCTGCACGCCAGCCAATATATTCCTGTAATTCAGGCCCCTTGCCTTCCATCGAGTGTCAGTGTTTCCCGACACTCAGGATCCGCTAGTATCAAGCGGCGGGACTTCTTCGCGACCGGGCCGGCCGCATTACATCTTTCCACACAGGTTGCCCCCTAGAAGAAGTCGCACAGGTAGGGTTACTGCACAAACCATCACAGGCAGCATGAATTGCAGCAAGTAGCAGGAATCCCAGAAAGCCAAACGCGTTTCAAGCATCAGACGTGCTCTTGATCACTGGCAATATGGACGCTAGGCGGTCTGATTCAAAACAATGCTTTATTGCGATTTACAGTCCCGCCCCAGTGGGCGCAGGCATTATGGTTATGGTAGTCCTTAAATTAATGCCCCCAGACTCAGCGTTTCTCTCTCCATGTGGAGACCACCAAATGTCCATTAAAATGTCATACCCTGTAGGGAGTCCTGGATACAAAGCTGCACGCCAGCCAATATATTCCTGTGATTCAGGCCCCTTGCCTTCCATCGAGTGTCAGTCCGGTCGCGAAGAAGTCCCGCCGCTTGATACTAGCGGATCCTGAGTGTCGGGAAACACTGACACTCGATGGAAGGCAAGGGGCCTGAATCACAGGAATATATTGGCTGGCGTGCAGCTTTGTATCCAGGACTCCCACCCTACAGGGTATGACATTTTAATGGACATTTGGTGGTCTCCACATGGAGAGAGAAACGCTGAGTCTGGGGGCATTAATTTAAGGACTACCATAACCATAATGCCTGCGCCCACTGGGGCGGGACTGTAAATCGCAATAAAGCATTGTTTTGAATCAGACCGCCTAGCGTCCATATTGCCAGTGATCAAGAGCACGTCTGATGCTTGAAACGCGTTTGGCTTTCTGGGATTCCTGCTACTTGCTGCAATTCATGCTGCCTGTGATGGTTTGTGCAGTAACCCTACCTGTGCGACTTCTTCTAGGGGGCAACCTGTGTGGAAAGATGTAATGCGGCCGGCCCGGTCGCGAAGAAGTCCCGCCGCTTGATACTAGCGGATCCTGAGTGTCGGGAAACACTGACACTCGATGGAAGGCAAGGGGCCTGAATCACAGGAATATATTGGCTGGCGTGCAGCTTTGTATCCAGGACTCCCACCCTACAGGGTATGACATTTTAATGGACATTTGGTGGTCTCCACATGGAGAGAGAAACGCTGAGTCTGGGGGCATTAATTTAAGGACTACCATAACCATAATGCCTGCGCCCACTGGGGCGGGACTGTAAATAGCTATAAAGCATTGTTTTGAATCAGACCGGCTAGCGTCCATATTGCCAGTGATCAAGAGCACGTCTGATGCTTGAAACGCATTTGGCTTTCTGGGATTCCTGCTACTTGCTGCAATTCATGCTGCCTGTGATGGTTTGTGCAGTAACCCTACCTGTGCGACTTCTTCTAGGGGGCAACCTGTGTGGAAAGATGTAATGCGGCCGGCCCGGTCGCGAAGAAGTCCCGCCGCTTGATACTAGCGGATCCTGAGTGTCGGGAAACACTGACACTCGATGGAAGGCAAGGGGCCTGAATCACAGGAATATATTGGCTGGCGTGCAGCTTTGTATCCAGGACTCCCACCCTACAGGGTATGACATTTTAATGGACATTTGGTGGTCTCCACATGGAGAGAGAAACGCTGAGTCTGGGGGCATTAATTTAAGGACTACCATAACCATAATGCCTGCGCCCACTGGGGCGGGACTGTAAATCGCAATAAAGCATTGTTTTGAATCAGACCGCCTAGCATCCATATTGCCAGTGATCAAGAGCACGTCTGATGCTTGAAACGCGTTTGGCTTTCTGGGATTCCTGCTACTTGCTGCAATTCATGCTGCCTGTGATGGTTTGTGCAGTAACCCTACCTGTGCGACTTCTTCTAGGGGGCAACCTGTGTGGAAAGATATATATATATATATATATATATATATATATATATATATATTCTGTATTTAAAGTTAGGGTTACCTGAGATAGGAATTCCTCAGATTTTTGTCCCTTAATAACTTTGCACCATTTGACGAATCTTCGCAAAACTTTGCAGATATATTGCACATGTTACATTGGCAAAGGATTGAACGTTTGGCGGTGTTTGGTCAACGGGTGCAAAGAAAAAAGGTGAGTCCCAAAACACACTTGCACTCCAATGCATTTTACATAGACGTTTGTATTTCATTTAGCAGCTAAATGGCTAAACGGATTGTAATGAAATTCCACAGCAATAGACATTAGACTATGTAGATGATTCTTTTTGCTATTACAAGTAATTTTATAAAGTAACATATAAAGTAAAAACGGCAACCAGATTAACTGACGAACTCACAGTAAAGATTGAGATTCTAGAGACAAAATTAAACAATACAGTCAACATCACCATTTACAAAACAAGATTGGATGAAATTAATAAAGAAATGAAGGATAACCAAGAATATTTAACACAAACCAAACTACAAAAATTAGCCAAAGAATTGAAAAGATTTTCTTTGGAGAAAATACACCCTTACAGCAGCAAAGATTTCAAAATTAATGACAATGTCTCTAACTATGATTTGAGCAGCGTCTCGTTAAACGACAGTTCGGGTCAAAGTGGTGACGACCAAGGTAGAAACAACTATCAGAACAGAAGAGGAAACAGAAGAGGATGGAGAAACTGGCGCCCACTCTTCTTCCAGCATAACCAACAAGGGATGCCCTACCTTCCTTTCAATCCACACTTCCAAGGATGGCCCAATCCATTCTTCCAGATGCCGAATCAACAGCTACAACAACAATCAGCTCAACAATACCATCACGTACGTCCTTTTTTAGGGAGTGGCCAAGCCAACCAACAACCGAGAAAAGGAGGGGTGACCTGGTCAGACCAGACAAGGCAACATCAGACAAGGAGGGTGACCAAAGCACAACCAGGAGCGGGGCCGACAACCTAATAGTGAACCTAACTGATACGATCCTAACACCAGAACAAGTACAAGTCCTTAATAAAGGACTAGGTTACGTCCCTACCCCAAAAGTAGACATTTTCAAAACCAAATGTGAACTCGCCAATTTTTGTCGAACCCTGAAACTCAAAGCTTTTTTCAAAGATCAACCAATACCAACTCCTGAGGGAGATACCACTCTAAGGAATAAGTCCACCTTCTGCCCCCTCAATTCACAAATACCAATTGAAATCTGTGCTTTTGAACAAGCTATCATGAAAGAGGTGGATGAGATCAACCCAAAAAAACCCTTCCAAAACATTACCAAAAAGGAACAACAAGCTTTGACAGAACTCAAAAACAATGGTGAAATTGTAATTAAACAGGCCGACAAAGGCGGAGGCATTGTCCTACTCACAAAATCAGGTTATGACAAACAATGCTTAGATCTCCTCAGCGATGAAAAATTCTACGCAGTCATAACCCTGGATCCTACTCCAAGACTACGAAGGACAATATCAATGATGGTTGAAGAGGCAGAAGCCAATAATTGGCTATCAAAAAAAGAGGCAGAATACCTCGAGACAAAATCGCCGAGAATTCCATACTTTTACTCTCTGCCGAAAACTCACAAGGTGAGGATACCCCCACCAGGAAGACCAATAGTATCGGGCATCAACTCTGTCCTAGAACCACTGTCACAATTTGCAGACCACTATTTGCGACCATTGGTCCAACAAACACCGACCTACCTAAAGGACACACGAGACCTACTAGTGAGACTGAAGGGCTTCACGTACTCAGAAAACACCATGCTCCTAGTAGGTCTCGATGTCGAAAGCCTATATACCAGTCTGCCCCAACAGAAAACAATGGAAACTCTGGAAACCATCCTATTCAGTACGACTTGGCCCCACAAAACCCCAAGACACTTCGTCCTTGAGTGTTGCAGACTAGCATTGATGGAAAACTTTTTCCAGTACAAGGATAAACTGTACCTCCAACGCCACGGGACCTCGATGGGAAGTACCTTCGCCCCCAGTGTAGCGGGTCTTTATGTGAGCACTTTGGAGAGGACTTTTGTACAGACCCTGGACAACCCTTTTCATCGATATATACTCTTTTGGAAGAGATATATCGATGATATTTTGATGATATGGAATGGAGACGAAAACTCTCTCAAAGAATTCCACTGCTGGCTCAATTCCCGTGACGACTATCTAAAGTTCACCTATACAACAAACAACCGATCTTTAGACTTTCTAGATATCACAATCTTTGCAGAAGAGAATACCTTGCACACAAGAACTTATTTCAAACCCACTGCCAAAAATAGTTTGTTATCCTACAACAGCTTTCATCCGCGTCCCCTGAGAGACAATCTTCCGTATAGTCAGTTCCTCCGGTTGAGATGGAACTGCAGTGAGGTAACTGACTATAAATCACAAGCGGACGATCTATGCCAAAAATTAACAGCACGTGACTACCCGACAAAAGTAATAAACCAATGCAAAAAGAGAGCACGGAACCAGGCACGAGAATCATTGTTGGAGACACATCAGAAACCACTGGAGGACAGATTGACGTGTGTCACCACCTACAGCCCCGTGTTCAATCAAGTCAAAAAGATAATAAATAAAAATTGGAGAATATTGACATCTGATACCTTACAATGGACTAAACCAAGATTCGCCAACAAAAGGAGTAGAAACCTGAAAGATCTACTTGTGCACACACGACCACCACCAAAAAAAAGGAAAGCGAATCCGGGACTATGGGATAATCCCCCAGTAACAGGACACTATCCCTGTGGTATGTGTGTCGCCTGCGAGACAACAAAACCCACAAAAGAACTGCAATTGCTGCCTAACTTTAAGTGGAGATTGAAACGCCACACCAACTGTAACACCAGTCACATCATCTATATGATAACGTGCCCCTGTGCACTGAAATATATTGGAATGACGTGTCGCAAAGCAAAAATAAGAATGGGCGAACACCGCAGCAACATAAACTGCAAAAAGATGACGACTAAAATGTCAACCCACTATATTGAATCCGGACACACAGCATCTGACCTCAATTGGGTTATCCTTGAAACTTTAGAGACAGTGGACACCAATGCTGCCACTATCCTCTTTGAAAAAGAACAGCGTTGGGTACACAGATTAAAAACAGATACCCAAGGTCTGAACGATAACGTCCCTTGGCTGAGTTTCAGCAAATAAATGGTCATTCTACCATACTCTCTACTTCCTCAACCGTGCCCAGTACATGAGTGGCCTAACATACCAGCATGAGTAACACTTAATACAGACATTTGAAGATGACTGTCGATTTATTGATAATACCGACATCTCTACAGACTAGCTGTCACTTAGCATACCTCACAATACAGTCTGTATTTCACCCACGAAGTCGCCATGAAGGATTACTGTGCTCACAATGCCCATATCCATTTTTACGGGACAATTCACAATTGACAAATCACTTGGTTAAACATAAACAATTGCACTCCGAAAAACTACGCCAAGTCTGTTTTCATACACCAAAAAAACTACTATAACACAGTCTGTCTTCGACTCTATTGAATACACGGCACAAGATCCTCTTAAAAAAAGCACCCGGAAGCCAAATAGAATGACTTCCGGTTGGCTGAAGGCAGCGACAGCACCAGCTGTTAGCTATGGTAGCGAGGCAAATTGGTATGGAATCACGCCGAATTCGAAACCGGCAAACAGCAAGTATTTTTTGACCTGGTATTTAAACCTGCCTATTTTCCAACAGCCATCCGCACCCCAGCGCCTCCCAACTGATGCCGCAACGCGCTATTTAACATGAGGTATGTTCCTATACGAAGTGAGCCTCTTTAGCTCGAATCACCTAAGGCAAAGCCCTAAACATGTTAACACTACGAGCGCCAGTAAATCCTCCTCCCTAAACCCCCCCCCCTCGGGCCAACACCACCCCTATTGTAATATAAGTGGCCATCATTATTCCACATAGGACAACCGGACCATAGCTTAATCTATATAGGCTATAAGAGAGGTGGCCTCACGCATGCTCACACTGCATGTTTATATTAAAACACTTATAGTCATTTCGCCCTATCCTCGAAGTGAGAATATAAAACCACTAACATTATCAATGAATTAAACATGAGAGATGATACCATGCTTGCTCACCTTGCATGTCTACGTTTCAATAACATTATATAGACAAACAATCTCATATCCACTTATAAAGTGCGAGAGACGCCTGGCACGTTGAGAGAGAGACACCACACGGTAGTGTATTAAGTACACACTTTGACTAGTCCATTTTGACTCACCCGAGAATGTGGAGGCATGAGGATGAAAGGTGCATAGCCTTAGCAACAGTGTATATGAGAAAGTATTGTCATTTTTTAGTTGTTTTACCAGAAAAAGTATTTCTGGCTTAGTACAATTGTACATATTTGTTTCCCATTCGTGTTTCCCCTCCCCCTTGTTTATATGTCAGTTTTGTGCGTATTTTTATCTTTACAGGTACCAAGTGACCTCGCACCAAGGAACAGGTTAATAATATTCCTTTCCTTCACACACTTTCACTCACCGGTCCTGATGAATGCCCACAGACCGCCTCACGGCTACTAGGGCAGAAACATGTCGACCTCTCCCCCCACATTTTGCACTGAATAAATGCGTTTGGACTTCCTAAAAATCAATCCAATAAACGCGCTCATTGAAGCTAGCCGAATCCAGACCAATTAAAATAAACAATCTGGCTGTACGGGTATTTTAACTATATACCTCACCTTTCCCACTCACCAATCACTTCCACGATCACTACTGTCACAACCCAAGAAAGAACCTCCTGGTGGAGGGTGCATTTTACAAAAAATAACCCAATGATTATGCACTTACGTGTACTTTAAAAAGCGGGTACCCAGTATATACCGCCACGAGATCAGAACAATAGAACAACGAAAAGACACGTACATGAGGGTTAATATTTGGGAGACACCCTGTACATCCTGCACACTTGGGTTCTGCAGGACTAGTGATCCTTTCCACTTTTGATTGTTAATGTTATAAAGTAGCCATGAAGCTATAAGGATCAATAACTTAGTCATAACTGTTTAGCACAATCCTACTAAAAGTAGCAAGGACGGTCAAAAAATAAACTAGACTGCATATGTAAAGTTTCAGATTCACTCCTTGAACAGCAGAAAGACACGTTTATGGTCACATGCTAATGGAAACTATTAATCAAATACATAACAAATACAATGCATCTTAATCTACATAAGTTTTCTCTCCATGCTCTCTGGCTCACAAAATAAAACTGTGCTGAACAAGCCAAACCAAAACCATCTTCCTATGTACCCCTGTGCAACAAAATGGAAAACTGACCTAGCAGTGAGCTACACAAACTTCTATTTGGAAGACATGATAATTGGCCACATAGGAAAAAAATTATAATCTCAATTTTATAACAACAATAATTTTTGTCTTCCATTTACTTTGGGCTTCAAATGTAGCACCAATCCTACTAACACTAGCAAAGAACTCGACTGCATATGTTACGCATAAGAAGTACTACATGAACGACTTAAAGTCATGTGATTATGTAAACAAGTAAAAAAATTAATAACAAATATATTGGATAAAAAGAAAGAAATCACATAAAATTTGATTGTGCCACTCTGTATTTATAGTTAGTATTCCTAGAGATAGGAAGTCCTCTGATTTTAGCTTCCTAATAACTTTTCACCCATTTGACAGATAACCGCAAATATTTTCAGACCTATAGCATTTTTTTCATTTGTAGATGATGTACATTTTTGTTGTGAATTATTAACCCTTTCCGTGCTGAATGCCGGAACCGCTCCGTCATCAGCCGCGGTGGCGCTGTGCTGATGACGGAGCGGTTCTGTCATGGCCCGCCCGACACGCCTGCGCGGCGCTGATTTCGTGCCTGCGCAGCGCGTTCTATTAAGCAGGCGGGGCCATGACGGAACCGCTCCATCATGAGCACAGCTCAACCGCGGCTGGTGATGGAGCGGTTCCGTCACCAGCATGGGCCCACCGCGCGTCCCCCCGCCCCCTTAGCGCTGCAGCGGAATAGCCGCCGCAGCGATGTGGTTAAGGGGGAGCAAAAAAAAAATTTTTTTTCCACCAATGCATTTTCCAAAGACTATATTTATTAGATGTAGTGCAAAAACGGATGAACAGATTTGCATGACATTTGGGAGGCTTATACATTATTATGCACAGATGATACTTAAGTAGGCTAAGTATTTTTTTGCGTTAAAAGGCATTTATACTTAGTGGTATCTTTCACTGTAGTACTTTAGCGGAATTTCACAAAAGTTAGTGAAACTACCATGGTACATGGCCGTAAACTTATTATACATAAAAAAATATACAAATACATTTCTCTACTCATTCCCACTTTAATAAAGTGAGAATAGGTAGGAACCTGCTACTTACCTATATCTAAAGACATAACTCTGAACATAGCTAAAGTGTATTAAAACCAATATGGCTGCCTTTTCATTCCCTAAAAACAGCCATTACCCAATTATATACTCCTTTGTCATCGATATGTACCACGGTACACTGCAAAGTTACTGCAGTATACCATGGCCCAAAATATAACTAAGGCCTAGGTATTGGATTATGGTATGCAATACTTAAGTCAGATATAGAAAGCATCGCAAGGCACTATGCTTGACCCGGCGTTGATTGGTAAATCTAAAAAAATGGAAGGCAGAGCAGTCACTATTTTGCCTTTCTCTGCACACCATAATTTGCTTTGCTGCAGATTTTTACATACTGTATGCTATTCCACTTCATGCCACTCCATTCAATGCCTCTACACTGTACGAACTTCCACTCTATTTAACTTCACTCTACGCTACTACACACTGCGCAACCCACTGTAGGCCACTACACTCTATTCTCTTGAACTGTATGCACCTCCACTCTACGCCACTCCAGTCTACATCATTCCACTGTATGGCACTCCACTCTAGGCTATTCCACTGTATGACACTCCACTCTACAACACTCCACTGTATGCTATTCCACAGTATGCAACCCCACTGTACTCTCCTCCACTCTACACCATTCCAGCGTATGGCATTCCACTCTACTCCACTTCATTCTATGCTATTCCATTGGACGCCACTCCAATGTATGCCAATCCACTGTATGCCAATCCACTGTATGCCATTACACTCTACCCCACCCACTGTTTGTCACTCCAGGCTACTCCACTATACACTCTACGCTCCTCCACTGTATATTAGTATTACACTGTACACCACTCCACTCTATGCATGTCCACTTTACACTATTCCACTTTATGCAACTCCACGCTACGCCACTTCAATGTATGCCACTCCACTATACCTGATTCCTATAAATGCTATTCCACTCTATGCCATTCCACTCTACACCACTCAACTCCATGCTATTCCAGTGTATGCCACTCCACTGTACAACAGTCCACTATATGATTTTTCACTGTATGCCACTACACTGTATGCTACTCTCTGTCACTCCAGTGTATGCCACTCTACACTCTGTGACTCCATGCTAAGCTACTCAATTGGACAACACTCCAGTGTATGCCACTCCACTGTATGTTATTACACTCCACCCAACTATAGTCTACACCACTTCACTGTACGCCGCTGCACTGTAAGCTACTCCACTATATGCTGTTCCACTCTTTGCCATTCTACTGTGCACCACTCCATTCTACGCTATTTCACTGTGTGCCACTCCACTATATGCTACACCACTCTATGCCCCTCCAGTGTACACCACTCCACTCAAATCTACACCACTCCATTCATGGAATTATGGAAATTTACTGTGGGTGGCATAAAGGTTTCATCGCCATCTGACAATTTAATTTCACAAACCTTACTGCTTTCAGCTAGTGGGTTGAAGGAAAGAAAGACAACAAATTCTGATTTCAGACAATTTTAGTAATTAAGGGTCAGATGTATAAGCCCCTTGCGACACTTTTGCGTCGCTGTTGCGTCACTTTTTGTGACGCAGCGTCGGCGTAAACAATGCGCCACGTTCCGGCCCATTTACAATGTGACGCATCTAGGGAGATGCGTCACGTTGTAAAGCCCTGCACCACATTATACCTGCGTCAGGTACAATGTATGCAGGGTGGGTGTTCCCATGCAAAAATCCATGCCGAACTGACGCAGTGAAATTTACATTTCACTGCATTGCTCTACGCCTTCACTGTGTCAAAATCCCTATGCCTGCTGAGACCTGGTGTAAGGAATGATGCAGGACTTTTTGAATGGGACCCACCTATCTGTTGTGGCGCAGTGCTGGAGTTGCGCCACTTCATGAGCAACTCCAGCAATGCATCACTTTTGTGCCAAAAGATGCATCAGAATTTCTGACGCATCTGTTAATCCTTGCACCATGGAGCACTGTATTGTAAATACAATGCATCCATGGTGCTGCAAGGACATTTGGCGCTGGTGCAAGGAAACTGACGCATCTCTGCAGATGCGTCAGTTCCTATTAAATGAGGCCCTAAGAGTATAATGTGTAAAACCCTAGCCACTATGGTGAGCACCTTACACTTTCAATCAGTCACACTTGAATTAGGTGTTCATCTTTCAGGGACTAGTTACTGACATTGGATCAATAGGAAATTAACTGCTGAGTTGAGTAAGGCAAACTTAGCAACGAAAGAATAAAAATGAGAAAGAGGTTGATATGATTTGTCAATAGATTGGGTACGCCACCTGAGATTTTGCAGACTAGAGGCAATTAGAATGTAAGTACATCCAATATAAATTATCCTATCCATAATCATCTAGAAAAGGGCATAGACCTGCAGGGAAGGTAAGGAAACTCTATGATCAACATGTCTGAAGAAGAAACTATGAGTCCTGAGAAATTGAAAAGGGTCCTTATTAAGGGCCATCTCACAGGAAAAAATATAAGACAGAGTACTGTGAACTTCATAAGGAAGAAGATGTCATGTTTCAAGGAGAAGAGCAAGAAACACTTAAACAGGGAATACTAAGAAAAAATGAAAAAACTACGGAAAGTTTCCAAAGCATAGAAAGAGCTCAGCATTAAACAAACACGTTGGGTTCAGCTTGTAAATGGAGTGGTCAAGATTCTTCCTCTCAATGATCTACTCATGATTAATGGAGGTGCTCGCAGAGTGTCAATATAGCATCAATAGGGGAACTATCTAGCTTGGAACCACCTATGTTTGTGCAATTGACTTTAGAGAACAAGCAGGTATGAATAGAAAGAGCAGGAGAGCTGCACAAGATACAGACATACAGAGATCTGCTATTTCCCCTTCGTCTGGTCCATTTTAGGACTGAAGGTGGACAAGCAGTTCACTTAGTTTCCTCAATCCAAGTACTGGGTTAGGGGGCCTACTGAGTCAAGCCATAATTGTGAGAGAAGGGTCTGCAGAATTTGGTAGTCTAAAAACCTATCCTTTTTACCAGCTCACTTTCAAAAATGATTTCTTACTCTACCCATTAACATAATGGCACATATATGTAACTTTATCCCATCCTGTGAGTATGGGAATGACATACAGAATGTCAGATAGCCAGTGTAGGTAAATAACATAATTCAAAAAAAGAAAATTCTGTGCAAGATTATTCTGTAATGTTTGGACAAGGAGCAATTACCCACATCACACCCCATCTCTATAAACTACACTGGCTTCCGATCCAGAAGAGATGCCAATTCAAGATGTTGACCCATGCATACAATGCCTTGCACAACGAAAGACCAGCATACATCAGCAAACGTTTGACCTTCCACCAACTGACCAGGCAGCTTTAGTGTGCTTCCCTCTTCTTCGCAGACATCGCCCGGATTTGTCGAACCAACAGCGGAGGACACTATTTCTCGCACCTGGCCGCCACGGCTTGGAACAACCTCAATTCGCACCTCTGGACCCTCCCATCAATACAGCAATTCAGGAAAGGACCCCAGACCTGGATGTTCGAATTCACAAACCACCATGCAACAGCCAGTATATCAACGCCCTGAGATCCTCATGGGTGATTTGCAGTGCTTTATAAATGATTGATTGATTACTCACCCCCTCCACCGGTGGACCTAATAGAAGGACACAACTTTACAACATAAAAAAGTTTGCTTGATGATCTTTGACTTGAAGTAAGAACTTTAGCAGGTTCCTAAAATCTGGGAAGTGGAGAACAGATTGCCTGTATATTTTCCCAGGGAGCTCTAGGATGTTGCCTGCTGAATTGAAGAAGTGCATTCCCATCTGCAGATTTTATGTGTGTGTCTATGGTTAGCACACGCCTTTGTGGGATGAAAGAAAAACTAGGCCTATTTAACTCATGGTGCTGGTGAATTTAAGGTGGGGTCCTGAGGCTTGATCCATATCATTAATTCTTAACTTCTTCTGAGCAAATAAAGGAGATGACATTGGTGTGCCTCTTCTTTAGTCTTATAAAGTTGTCTAAGGATTAGAGAGATTGCAAATATATTTAATTGTGAAACTATACTAATAAAGATTCATTAGACAGGGGCAATGATAATGCCCATTGAAGTTCCACCATTAGACAAATGCGATGCAGTGCACGCAACGAAATTCATTTTATTTATTTATATGTTTACTTCCCTGTAAACCTCCGTAATTCATAGTTTACTACCCCCCACCCTGCCCCTCCCCCTCCCCACGTCACCGCCCCGCAGGTACTCCCACTACCGACTGCAGCTGGTCCTAGCCCTGTTGGCACTAGGTGGTGTCCCACTGTGATGTGCTCTTTCCGAAGGTTACAATTTTGGTCTTATCGATGCTCAGCTTTAGACAGTTGACCTTTATCCAGTGGGTGATTTCAGTCATGCAAGCAATTAACTTGATCTGGGTACTGGCATCTGGTCTGTGAGGAAGAGAATGAGTTGTGGGTTTGCACATAGGAAAGGATGTTGATATCGTGTGAGTAAATGATTCTGACTAGAAGGATCATGTATGCGTTGAAGAGGGTCGGGTGCACAGAGGATTCCTGTGGATCTCTGCAGATGGGGTCATGGGCATCTAAGTAGTACGTTGCCAGACTGACTAGCTGTGTCCTCCAGTCAGGAAGTAGCAGATCCACTGGAGTGCTTGTCCATGGATTCTGATGTTATGTAGACATTAGATGAGGCTGTGGTGGGAGACTGTGTTGTATGCTGCTGCGGAGAGATCCAGGGGGATGAGGGCAGCTGTGTCTCCTCTGTCCATAGTCATGTGGATGTAATCTGTCACAGCAATGAGGGTAGTTTCATGCTGTGGTTGGGTTTGAAATCAGAATGACTGGTGTTGAAGAGTTGGTGGTCATTGAGGTATTCACTGAGGTGTCTTTTAATGATTTTCCATTTTGTAAGACCTTGGCGGGGAATGGAAGCTTGGAGATCGGTCTCTTGTTGGTGAGCGTTGAAGGGCCTGCAGAGGGATTCTTCAGTAATGGGTGGACAGTTTCAAGTTTCCAGACATCTGGGAAGGTCACCGAAGAGGTGGAGGCATCCAGAATGGGAGTGAGCATGGTGCTGAGTGTTGCAGTCCTCTGGAGTATGCATGGTGGGGGGAAGGGATTGGATGGTGCTCCTGACTGGATGGACTTCATGGTGGCAAAGGTTTCCTCTGGGCTGATGACAGGCATGTAGGTATCACTGGGTCTTTGGATAAGATTGAGAGGAGTTTGGCGAGGTCTGTTGAGTCTGGTTAAAGGCTGAAGTTGCTTTAAATGGTAGTGATTTTATTGCTGAAGAATTGAGAGAGATTGTTGCAGAGGCCCTGCGAGGGGGTGATCGACTTAGAGGCGGCCAATGGTGAGGACCAAATCTTTCCCAATTGTAAATATCTTGTTGCTTCTGTTGGTGCAGGCACCGATGTGCTCCACCAGAGTGGTGCTTTTGGTGGTCCAAATCATTTGGTGGTAGCATACTAGGACGACTTTGAACATTGTCCCATCTGCAATGTCCTAGCTCATTCTCTAATTGAGCACCAGTTGCTTGCAGTGGTGTTTGATCAGTCTTAGTTCCTCCATATACCAACTGGACTGGGGTCTGATCATGTTGTATTTCTGTGTTTGAATGAGGCTAGGGAGTTGGGGCAGGAGGTGATACAATTGTTGAAAATGTTGATGGCTTTGGGGAGGTTGCTGCTGTGTTTGGGTTGGTGTGTATTGAGAGCGGTGTGCCAGCCTTTGTCAGTGATGTTGTTCTAGTTTCGCCAGGCTGGTCTAATGGTGGTGTATGTGCATTGGACTAGGGCAGGGATGCTGAACTTGACACGGGTGTGGTCAGTCCAGAGACTGGTGTGGGCTCGTTGACTCGGATGTTGTCGAAGTTGGTGAAAATAGGTTCCAGGAGATGCCCAGTGATGTCGGTAGGTCCAACTACTCATAGGGTGATGCTCAAGATTCAAAGGTCTTCAATGAGTGCACTTGAGTTGGGGTTGGCATGGTCTTCCAGGTTGAAGTTCAGGTTTCTGAGTAGGATGTAATTGCTAGCATTGAGGGAGAGTGGTGCAACTAAGTTCTGTAGGTGAGAGTGCCACTTGCGGTGAAATTGGTTGTGACGTGGAACATGATGTGTGCATGAATGTGATGCAGCTCATGGTATTCTTGTGGAGGATGGAGATTCCGCCTCCTGGCTTGTTAAGTCTGTCTCGACTGGCAATCTTGTAGCCAAGGGGATGGCTGTGGTGTTGTCAGTTGTCAATGCAGGGTTTAGCCAAGTTTCCATGATGTAAAAGTAGGTTTGGGGCATTGTCTCGCAGTAGTTCCCAACTCTCCATGGTATGTGTGGTGAGAGAGTGGGTGTTGAGGAGCAAGCATTCGAGTGTGGAGTGTTGTGTGGATGATTGCAGGACTGTGCAAGTGTGAAAGAGTGGGGTTTTGGGTACTCAGTGCAGTGAATGTTGGGTGTGGGTAAGTGTATGAAAACCTGAAAGAATCACAAGAGAATGCTCCCTCCCTGTTGTGTGGTGTGACGAGGTACCAGCGTTTGATGTGGCAGTCCGGGTAGAGGGTGCAAAGGGCTGCAGTATAGTAACTGTGGGAGGGAGAAAGACCAGGGTTCTTGACGCTAGGCACTGTCCAGGCACAAACGGTCACCGACAAGCTTGCCTTTGGCAGTCCTTTGTCACTCCAGCGCTGAGCGTCCATGTTGTGGCTGCCTTAAAATACGTCTTGGAAGGGGACCGCACTTTTTTTTAGCTTTATATAGCGCGAACTAGACTCAAAGTTATCAAAGCGCTTTACATGAGTACCAGTTATGTTACAGACGGACACATTCATTTTTGTTAGGCACGGGGAGATTCAGTGCTTTGCCCAGAATCACAGCATGTTGAGCGTCCCTGTCGAGACTCGAACCCGGTTGCCGAGCTCCGAGGTCGACCGCCCTAGCCTTTATGCCACAATTTCTTCCCTAGTAATGTCACTTTCTGTTCAGATGGATGATGGGACATCCAGTGATGTCACTTCCTGTTCATATGTCACTTTCTGTGCTGATGGATGATGAAAATGAGTCCTCTTGCCTTGCTTCCTCTTTTAAAGAAAGATTTGGCAGGAAACCAGTGCTGTAATTTTCTGTGAAGATAGATTATGGGAAGTTCAGTGATGTCACTACCAGTGTTGGTGTCACTTCCTGTGTAGATGGATGATGGAAAAATAATATGTGAAACAAAAAATATTTTAACAAAGTTTTTCCAAGTTGATTAAACTTTTTTACTTTCCCCTCTACTTTACACACAGTCCACAGTTAGGTGGAGAGCTCTGTATGGTAAAGTATAGGGAAATGTTCCTTATACTTTATGGTGCAGAGCTCTCCGCACAACTGTGGAGATTTTCCTATGATAAAAAAGAGGAACAAGTGAAAATGTTCCTTAAACTTGGAAAAATGTGTTAATAATATTTTTATGTTAAATAATAATATAAATTGCTTGTATATATTCATTTAAATGTAGAACTAAAACATTGCTAAACCTAGTAACTACATTTTGAATTAAAAATTACATATGAAAACTATATCATCTTATATTAATATTTTTATTAAGGATAAATGAAAAATATATTCTGATAACGTAATATATATAAATATATATAAATATATATAAATATATATATATTTATATATATTTATAATGCATTAATAACTGTTAAACATGATATTTAGAATTAATTAATCTAAAGTTCTTTAACTGTATTTTAAAAATGCATTGCTACAATAATATGTTACATTTAACAATTTAACTAAAATAAATATAGCAAATATTTTACATTTAAGTATAAAATAGTTTAATAAAATGTAACAATTTTATTAAAATATTTTATACTTAAATGTAAAATATTTGCTATATTTATTTTTGTAACATTAAATGATATTTATTTTAATTGATTTAATTTAAAAAAAAATCTTACGGGATTTACATTTAAGTCCCAGTCTACATTTTTTTCTATGAGAGGGTGTTGCAGTACCAGGAACTGGCCATGTATGGTGCTAGACTTACTAATGCTTTATACAGTAGTAAATTACATTTGTAAGTTAGGATCAACCCCCTTTTTAAGGGGGTGGAGACGTGTAAGTTCACATTTTTTAGTAACTTTACACCAAATTTTGTAAATAGCCAAAAGTAATAAAGTTGCTAAAAAATATAAGAGTACATTTTCACATTTAAATTACTCACAAGTGTAATTTACCTTTGCGAATACGCCCTTAGGAGTCCACAGTTGTTTACTTTAAGCAATCTCTGATCTTTATAGCTGCCCTAAGAAATTTAGAAATGGCATAGCATACTATCAGGAAATTTAAAGTTGATACGCACACAAACGCTCTCCTACAATTTCTTATTTAAAGTGACCATAGAACTGGTTTCAAATATCTAAATCTAAAGAGAATAAACAAATAGCAAAAAAAAAGATTTTTTTACGCATGACTGCCTAGAAGCTGAGTCACACAGGCAACCAGGGGAATACTGATCTGGAGCTCTCAATTTAGGAAACCTGTTCAAACCTGAAAACAGGCCCAGCTTAAAATGCTTCAATACATTCTGCTCATACAAGCCAGTGCAAGACTTTGTTACTATGTATGCCCTTCCATACAATTGCCTCAGCTCCTTATCAGTCCTGAGGATAATTCACTTGAGTAGTCAACTATGAGGGCACAATACACAGCGAGAAAACTTATCAATACAGTAAAGACATTGAATCAAGTACAGGGACTGCACCTACCACAGAATCAAGGATATCTCTTGCAAGCGTTGCGTAAAGTTTAGACAAAACAGAAACCAACATCACAATGGGAGCCTATTTGTTCTCATCGTCTGAGTACCACAACTTGATCTCTTGATGTGAGATATAATTGGAGTTCATAGAAGGAAGACCTAAGACCGTCTTCAAGAATTGGCCTCCAGACACCTGGGAGGGATTTCTATCCACATATCCTGAAATGCCAGTTTCATACAAGGCCACGCCCATAATTTAGACTTCAACACTTCAGCTTTGGTGCGAACATGCGTACTATATACCAATACCTTAACGCTTAGCTGTATAGCCCACCCTTCCCTCTAAAGATCTTGGAGGCGAGCGTGTACATCTAGGGCATCGGTAAGGAACTGTCCTGTGAATGTGCATTACCCCATCACCTGCAGTGCATCATAAAGAAAGACAATAATTGCCCTCTGCCACAGTTATGTATCCGAGCGGCGGTACTGTAATGTCAACCCCAGTGTGCGCTTCACCATCAAAGAAGGTAATGTGGCAGCACAAAACTATGCCCTAGTGTGCACATCCTGCCACGGAGCACACCAGTGAAATCTCGCTGGACTTTGTGGCCATCTCGAATCTTGTGGTGGGACCAGCCTATAAATTGGAGCCACACCCAAACCATGCTGCCAGTTATTGAGGAACCAGCGAGGCCATAGCTGCTCTGAAGCAAGAACTCACCACTGAGATCCTGGTAAGCGGTTCTACAAGGATGCACGACTGGGAACCGACGGGAGTCAAAGTGTTGAATTTAAGTTGTCTATGAGAATTCAAGTGTGTGAAGCTTAGTAGACTTGTTCAGGAAAAGGCTAAAGACTAGCTGTTCAAGAAAAAGCCAAAGACTAACAACCAATTAGGGAACTGGAACCAAAGGCCAACAAAAACGTGTTAGTTTGCCATCGATGTTGACAATGACAAGACTTATCTGGATTATACTTCCTAAGTACTGTTAATCCTGACCTTCCTGAGATCTGTGTTAAAATACTCATAGGAGGCCAGATAAAGCGTTTAGCAATCCGTCTGCAGTTGGAACTATTTTCACCCTGAAGTCAAGGGAGTGTGACTAGATGGAGTCGGAATACTGTAACCTGCTGTGAAAACTAAAAGTATACACGGTCCCGATTATGTGGGGAGGCTGGGACCGTAGTGTAAGTTATTGTTTGACCAAAGGTTCTGGTGTACTAATTGCTTACTTGCTCTACAGGGGTTCAGCTGTATTCAGGACATTGCAAAACTAATAATTTTCCCCAGCACCCCAGAGTGGAACCCAGGACTAGAGTACAGTTAACCCACTTCTACAATGTACGGGTAGGCGACTGATCCTTTAACACATGTTCCTATATGGATCATATGGCTGTAAGAAAATGAGTACTAATCTCTTCAATGGTCCATAGGAACTGCTACCCAGAGTCCTCTTCCTAACCCCTTCCCCCAGGTCTTGCAGTGGTTTGCCCAGTTAGTGTATCTGTTGGCCATCAGTCCAAGGCTAGGGCAGCCTGAGGTTACATTCTGCTCCCGCACAATTATACTGGCCCTGACATCGTTCAAGAATCGATCACCTTCAGTTGGTGATCATTAATGTTGATGGGTCTTGAGAACTGTATTTCTAAAATTTACGTTAGATTTGCTCCTATTGGTTGTTAAACCAAGAGAGGTCATCAAATTAGTCTGGTTCGTGCCAAGATGCTGCAGACCATTTGGGTTCAGTGATTTGAGCACAGCATCATCAGTGTAGAGAATGGGGAGAGGATGCTGTGCAGCTGCCAGAACGGCTGACTCTGGAACACGGGGGTTCACGGTGCAATGGCGCCAGCGGCAGGATAGCGTAGCACCTTGCAACTCTGGGCAGTAGCTTGCTTAATCTTCCTGACAGCCCCCAGCACCAGGACACCTTGCCTGAGGTAGCTGAGCACTTTACAAATGCCGGGATTATTATTTATTATTACGTCTTGAAGCAACCTTGGGGGGGAATCCACCTTTGCATTCAACAGGTTTGCTTCTAAATTATTAATATACAAAATATACAGAAATGGCATCAACCTACCTTGAATTTCTTGAAAACAAGGTATCCTCAAACTGAATTATTATATTTTTGTGCTAGCATGGCAAGCTCCACAAAGAACTATGTGTGATGAATTTCCGTTCTTCTGCTCTCTATAGTTCTGGAGTTAAGTTGAAGACTTTCCAACAGTGCCAGGAAAGCTTTTGTGTCCTTTAAATATGTCTGCATGTGTTGTACTGCAGCTCTCAGAAACTAACATCAAAACTGTGGGCTCGATTCACAAAGGTAAACCTGAGACGAAAGTCTACCTTTACAACTTTCGGTATTCACAAAGGGCATTTACGAGTAGACAAGTAAAAGTCCTTAGACTTTTGGTCTCAGTTAAACTTAAGACCAAAACTTAAGTTAAACAGAGAGAAAAGTCTAACTTTACTACTCGTAAATGCCCTCTGTGAATACTGAAACTCGTAAAGTTAGACTTTCGTCTCAGTTTACCATTGTAAATCGGACCCTGTGACAAGGGTTCCAAAATGGAGATTATCCCTGAGACGGTCAATACGGTGAGGGACGGCGAGCATTGTTTATTTTGGGTGGATAAGGGATTTTGAATTGGCGTGTCTCCAAGGACTGTACGTCAAGTTTGATGATCCACCCTGATGAAGAGGCTTTAGTGACCATACAGAACCCTTGTCCGTAACTGCTCTAGAACATGCGTTCTTACAGGGCGATACAGTGCAGCCCGGCTCCCTCAATCTAGTACAGGGCTGAAACTGTCATACCGTGGGTTACGCGTGCCCACTCACCACACACACAACATCTATACACATACACATACTGTCTAAGGGAGATACACATATATTGTAGATATAAACACCAACACCTGCACACACACACACACACCCCAACACACTCACAGTGAACCCACATACTCATATTGCCTACATGTTCTGCAAATCCTCATATACGCGCTTTGATACTGTCCCACTCCCTTCACACAGGGATCTCCTGTTCTAGTACAAGATATCTGCTGGCACCTTTGCAAACAGGGTTATGATGAATCAGTGTTTGCTTTGTGCAGATTAAAAGGCTTCTGTGGCAGCACATGGTGCCTCTAAGTGATATTTCATTGCTTTTCAATGGCATCAAAGTCTGCCCTGATGTTGTTCTTCCTGGACGGTGCCCCGAGATATGGCCGCCAGGGTACACAACGCCAGATAACGGGCGCGCGCTCGTCCTCGGATATGATGTCTAATTAATTGAAAGGAAGTTGCAATGAGCAGGTAAAAGGGTGCGTGTTTGTTTTCAGTGCTTGTTTGCACATATAACGCTCCGTTAGCTCCTTTGATAAATAACCGTTTGCCTTTTGTACTTACCGGAAGTGAGGTTAGGCCTTGCAAACAGTAGGTTTCACATAAACTGCTGATTGGTGAGTGTATTTTGTGGAGGAGGAAGTGACGTGGGGGATGCCACAGGAATAGGTGTGGCCTCACCAATTGTACTTGTACTTCAGTCATACAGGACATTTTATAACTACAAAGTGGGAGACTTTGAAGAATATAATTTGAGGTGCATTTTCTCCGTTGACACACTGAAAGAGAGAGAATGTGAGGTGGAAGACAGGTGAAACAAAGCCATTTTGGCTTTTTAAATCGTGAGTTTCCCGCCTGGATCGGGTATGTTGGCAGGTCTGTTCACTGCAGGTGACCTTGCAAGGTAGATGAATAGGAACATATGTTCAGAGATGATATTTGGCGTATGTGTATGCTCTAAAATAGCGTTATTATTATTATTATTATTATTATTATTATTATTAATAATAATAATAATATCTGTGGTAGTAGTAGTAATAATAGTAGTAATATTAATAATAATGACTACACTTACATAGCATGCATGTGTTTACTAATACTCAACTCATTAGTTCTAGGACACCCCCGCACCGCACGGCCGCCAGCTGCTGTGAGTGCCTCCCTGCCGATACTGCCTCACTGCCGCCGAGTGACCACGCCCCCTGCCTCGAGCAGCGCGGCCCGTGGCCGCCCGACCTGCCCCTGTTGTGATTAGAGCTTTGTCCGTGTATTGCCTGGTTTCTGTTTTTGTATTTGCTTTTCTGCTGTATTCCCTGTTGCCTTAGTCTCTGTATTGCCTGATCTCTGTACTTTGTTTTTTTCCGCCATATCTGCCGTTTTCCCTGTCTTGCAGCGCCCTTCGTCATCCCTCCCCGCTTCCCGCCACCGCCGCTAACCCCGCCCCTTTTTACTTCTGTACCCTCCCCGCTCCCGCCTCCCAGCTGCTCCGCCCCCCCGCGCACTTGGCCATATATGGCGACCGTGCGACGCAGGTGAGTGTGACCTAGTTCTAGGACACCCCCGCGCCGCACGGCCGCCAGCTGCTGTGAGTGCCTCCCTGCCGATACTGCCTCACTGCCGCCGAGTGACCACGCCCCCTGCCTCGAGCAGCGCGGCCCGTGGCCGCCCGACCTGCCCCTGTTGTGATTAGAGCTTTGTCCGTGTATTGCCTGGTTTCTGTTTTTGTATTTGCTTTTCTGCTGTATTCCCTGTTGCCTTAGTCTCTGTATTGCCTGATCTCTGTACTTTGTTTTTTTCCGCCATATCTGCCGTTTTCCCTGTCTTGCAGCGCCCTTCGTCATCCCTCCCCGCTTCCCGCCACCGCCGCTAACCCCGCCCGTTTTTACTTCTGTACCCTCCCCGCTCCCGCCTCCCAGCTGCTCCGCCCCCCCGCGCACTTGGCCATATATGGCGACCGTGCGACCCAGGTGAGTGTGACCTAGTTCTAGGACACCCCCGCGCCGCACGGCCGCCAGCTGCTGTGAGTGCCTCCCTGCCGATACTGCCTCACTGCCGCCGAGTGACCACGCCCCCTGCCTCGAGCAGCGCGGCCCGTGGCCGCCCGACCTGCCCCTGTTGTGATTAGAGCTTTGTCCGTGTATTGCCTGGTTTCTGTTTTTGTATTTGCTTTTCTGCTGTATTCCCAGTTGCCTTAGTCTCTGTAATGCCTGATCTCTGTACTTTGGTTTTTTCCGCCATATCTGCCGTTTTCCCTGTCTTGCAGCGCCCTTCGTCATCCCTCCCCGCTTCCCGCCACCGCCGCTAACCCCGCCCCTTTTTACTTCTGTACCCTCCCCGCTCCCGCCTCCCAGCTGCTCCGCCCCCCCGCGCACTTGGCCATATATGGCGACCGTGCGACGCAGGTGAGTGTGACCTAGTTCTAGGACACCCCCGCGCCGCACGGCCGCCAGCTGCTGTGAGTGCCTCCCTGCCGATACTGCCTCACTGCCGCCGAGTGACCACGCCCCCTGCCTCGAGCAGCGCGGCCCGTGGCCGCCCGACCTGCCCCTGTTGTGATTAGAGCTTTGTCCGTGTATTGCCTGGTTTCTGTTTTTGTATTTGCTTTTCTGCTGTATTCCCTGTTGCCTTAGTCTCTGTAATGCCTGATCTCTGTACTTTGGTTTTTTCCGCCATATCTGCCGTTTTCCCTGTCTTGCAGCGCCCTTCGTCATCCCTCCCCGCTTCCCGCCACCGCCGCTAACCCCGCCCCTTTTTACTTCTGTAACCTCCCCGCTCCCGCCTCCCAGCTGCTCCGCCCCCCAGCTGCTCCGCCCCCCGCGCACTTGGCCATATATGGCGACCGTGCGACGCAGGTGAGTGTGACCTAGTTCTAGGACACCCCCGCGCTGCACGGCCTCCAGCTGCTGTGAGTGCCTCCCTGCCGATACTGCCTCACTGCCGCCGAGTGACCACGCCCCCTGCCTCGAGCAGCGCGGCCCGTGGCCGCCCGGCCTGCCCCTGTTGTGATTAGAGCTTTGTCCGTGTATTGCCTGGTTTATGTTTTTGTATTTGCTTTTCTGCTGTATTCCCTGTTGCCTTAGTCTCTGTATTGCCTGATCTCTGTACTTTGGTTTTTTCCGCCATATCTGCCGTTTTCCCTGTCTTGCAGCGCCCTTCGTCATCCCTCCCCGCTTCCCGCCACCGCCGCTAACCCCGCTCCTTTTTACTTCTGTACCCTCCCCGCTCCCGCCTCCCAGCTGCTCCGCCCCCCCGCGCACTTGGCCATATATGGCGACCGTGCGAATGCGCAGCGGTCACGCGCAGCGGGTGCGCCGTATGTGCGCCGAAGGCGCGCCAAAGGTAAGCCCGTCTGCGCCCGTCCGCGCCTGGACCGCGCCCAGTGCCAGGACCCCTGGCCCACGAGGACCCCGACCGACCCGCCTGACGTACACCGCCGCCACCCTCTACGCACTCAACACCGGCCGAACCCCAGGATGCTACCGAGCCACTCCGAAGCACACCCACGGACCCTTCAGCTGCCACGCCTGCAAGTTCACCTGCATCCGGACCTGCCCGACACCAGCACCCGCCAAGCCGAACACCAGCAGCAACCACCTCAAGTGCATCCTCCTCAACACCCGCTCCGTCCACAGACACGCCATCGAACTCTGGAACCTCCTAGACACCACAGCCCCGGACGTTGCCTTCCTCACGGAGACCTGGCTGAACGCCTCTTCAGCACCCGACATCGCCATCGCCATCCCTGAGGGCTACAAGATCACCCGGAGGGACCGCACCGCCAACCAGATGGGAGGAGGCATCGCCATCATCCACAGGAACACTATCCGTCTCCCGACCAGCACCGACAACACCCTTACCACCGCCGAACACCTGCATTTCCAGATACACTCCGACCCGAAGACCACCCTCAGAGGCACCCTGATCTACCGACCTCCGGGACCACGCACTCAATTCAGCGAAGACGTCGCCGTCTTCGTCATCCCGCATGCCCTCCCCTCCGCTGACTACATCCTCCTGGGGGACCTCAACTTCCACCTGGAGAACAACAACGACCGCAACACCAGCACCCTGCTCGACAACCTCGCCAATCTTGGACTCCTGTACCCTCCCCGCTCCCGCCTCCCAGCTGCTCCGCCCCCCCGCGCACTTGGCCATATATGGCGACCGTGCGACGCAGGTGAGTGTGACCTAGTTCTAGGACACCCCCGCGCCGCACGGCCGCCAGCTGCTGTGAGTGCCTCCCTGCCGATACTGCCTCACTGCCGCCGAGTGACCACGCCCCCTGCCTCGAGCAGCGCGGCCCGTGGCCGCCCGACCTGCCCCTGTTGTGATTAGAGCTTTGTCCGTGTATTGCCTGGTTTCTGTTTTTGTATTTGCTTTTCTGCTGTATTCCCTGTTGCCTTAGTCTCTGTATTGCCTGATCTCTGTACTTTGTTTTTTTCCGCCATATCTGCCGTTTTCCCTGTCTTGCAGCGCCCTTCGTCATCCCTCCCCGCTTCCCGCCACCGCCGCTAACCCCGCCCCTTTTTACTTCTGTACCCTCCCCGCTCCCGCCTCCCAGCTGCTCCGCCCCCCCGCGCACTTGGCCATATATGGCGACCGTGCGACGCAGGTGAGTGTGACCTAGTTCTAGGACACCCCCGCGCCGCACGGCCGCCAGCTGCTGTGAGTGCCTCCCTGCCGATACTGCCTCACTGCCGCCGAGTGACCACGCCCCCTGCCTCGAGCAGCGCGGCCCGTGGCCGCCCGACCTGCCCCTGTTGTGATTAGAGCTTTGTCCGTGTATTGCCTGGTTTCTGTTTTTGTATTTGCTTTTCTGCTGTATTCCCTGTTGCCTTAGTCTCTGTAATGCCTGATCTCTGTACTTTGGTTTTTTCCGCCATATCTGCCGTTTTCCCTGTCTTGCAGCGCCCTTCGTCATCCCTCCCCGCTTCCCGCCACCGCCGCTAACCCCGCCCCTTTTTACTTCTGTAACCTCCCCGCTCCCGCCTCCCAGCTGCTCCGCCCCCCAGCTGCTCCGCCCCCCCGCGCACTTGGCCATATATGGCGACCGTGCGACGCAGGTGAGTGTGACCTAGTTCTAGGACACCCCCGCGCTGCACGGCCTCCAGCTGCTGTGAGTGCCTCCCTGCCGATACTGCCTCACTGCCGCCGAGTGACCACGCCCCCTGCCTCGAGCAGCGCGGCCCGTGGCCGCCCGGCCTGCCCCTGTTGTGATTAGAGCTTTGTCCGTGTATTGCCTGGTTTATGTTTTTGTATTTGCTTTTCTGCTGTATTCCCTGTTGCCTTAGTCTCTGTATTGCCTGATCTCTGTACTTTGGTTTTTTCCGCCATATCTGCCGTTTTCCCTGTCTTGCAGCGCCCTTCGTCATCCCTCCCCGCTTCCCGCCACCGCCGCTAACCCCGCTCCTTTTTACTTCTGTACCCTCCCCGCTCCCGCCTCCCAGCTGCTCCGCCCCCCCGCGCACTTGGCCATATATGGCGACCGTGCGAATGCGCAGCGGTCACGCGCAGCGGGTGCGCCGTATGTGCGCCGAAGGCGCGCCAAAGGTAAGCCCGTCTGCGCCCGTCCGCGCCTGGACCGCGCCCAGTGCCAGGACCCCTGGCCCACGAGGACCCCGACCGACCCGCCTGACGTACACCGCCGCCACCCTCTACGCACTCAACACCGGCCGAACCCCAGGATGCTACCGAGCCACTCCGAAGCACACCCACGGACCCTTCAGCTGCCACGCCTGCAAGTTCACCTGCATCCGGACCTGCCCGACACCAGCACCCGCCAAGCCGAACACCAGCAGCAACCACCTCAAGTGCATCCTCCTCAACACCCGCTCCGTCCACAGACACGCCATCGAACTCTGGAACCTCCTAGACACCACAGCCCCGGACGTTGCCTTCCTCACGGAGACCTGGCTGAACGCCTCTTCAGCACCCGACATCGCCATCGCCATCCCTGAGGGCTACAAGATCACCCGGAGGGACCGCACCGCCAACCAGATGGGAGGAGGCATCGCCATCATCCACAGGAACACTATCCGTCTCCCGACCAGCACCGACAACACCCTTACCACCGCCGAACACCTGCATTTCCAGATACACTCCGACCCGAAGACCACCCTCAGAGGCACCCTGATCTACCGACCTCCGGGACCACGCACTCAATTCAGCGAAGACGTCGCCGTCTTCGTCATCCCGCATGCCCTCCCCTCCGCTGACTACATCCTCCTGGGGGACCTCAACTTCCACCTGGAGAACAACAACGACCGCAACACCAGCACCCTGCTCGACAACCTCGCCAATCTTGGACTCAAGCAGCTGGTGTCTACCCCCACCCACCTCGCCGGACACACACTCGACGCCGTCTTCTCATCCAGCAAAGACATCGCCTTCAGCCACGCCACAGAACTTCAATGGACGGACCACAGATGTGTCCACTTCACCTTCACAAGAACGACGATCCACCACCACCAGCAACAGGCGGCCCGCAGAAGCTGGAACAAAATCACAGCCGACCAGCTCGCCACCTCCCTGAGCCAGCACCCACCTGCCAGCTCAACGAACGCCAGCCAGGCCGCCGACAACCTCACGAAGTGGATCAGCAACTGCGCGGACAAACTCGCCCCGCTGAGGACCCCGCCCAGCAGACCCGGCAGCAAGAAAGCCCCATGGTTCACCGACGAACTCAAGAGCTCCAAGAAGATCTGCCGAGCCCTCGAGAAAGTCTGGAGAAGGGAACCAACACCGGACAACATGACCACCTTCAAGCTCGCCACCCGGAAGCACCACCAGCTGATCCGCGCCGCCAAGAAAACTGCATTCAAGGACCGGCTGGACAACAACGCACACAACTGCAAGGAACTCTTCAACATCGTGAAAGAGCTCTCCAACCCCAACGCCGGAAACAACGACATCACCCCATCGCAAGACCTCTGCAACTCCCTCGCCTCCTACTTCCACAACAAGATCGTGGACATACACAACAGCTTCAGCACTCAACCAACGCACACCACGACCGAACCACCGCCCCCCACCACCACCCTCCGCGCCTGGGCGCCGATCAGCACTGAAGACACCGTCCGCACGATGAACTCCGTCCACTCCGGATCTCCGACCGACCCCTGCCCTCACCACGTCTTCAACAAGGCCGACGCTGTCATCGCACCCCACCTGCGGGACATTATCAACACCTCCTTCGACACCGCCACCTTCCCTGAGAGCTGGAAGCACGCCGAACTCAGCGCTCTACTCAAGAAACCCACAGCGGACCCCACCGAACTCAAGAACTACCGCCCCATCTCGCTCCTCCCGTTTCCAGCCAAAGTCATCGAGAAGACCGTCAACAAGCAGCTGGCCGCCTTCCTCGAGACGAATGGATCCCTCGACCCCTCACAGTCTGGCTTCCGAGCCAACCACAGCACCGAGACCGCCCTCATCGCCGCCACCGACGACATCCGAGCCCTGATGGACAACGGAGACACAGCAGCCCTCATCCTCCTAGACCTCTCCGCGGCATTCGACACTGTCTGCCACCGCACCCTAGTGCAGCGCCTCAGCAACGTCGGAATCCAGGAGAAGGCACTGGAATGGATCATCTCCTTCCTCGACGGAAGAACACAGAGAGTCCGCCTACCACCGTACAAGTCAGAGGCCACCGAAGTCATCTGCGGCGTCCCTCAAGGATCCTCGCTGAGCCCCACCCTCTTCAACATCTACATGAGCCCCCTCGCGGCCATCGCACACCAACACAACCTCAACATAACTCCTACGCCGATGACACCCAGCTGATCCTCTCCCTGACCAACGACCCCGCCGCCGCCAGAGCCAACCTTCACGAAGGAATGAAAGAGGTAGCCGAGTGGATGTCGACCAGCCGCCTGAAGCTGAACTCGGACAAGACGGAAGTCCTCATCCTGGGCTCCTCGCCCTCCGCCTGGGACGACTCCTGGTGGCCCCCCGCCCTGGGCACTGCACCCAAACCAACGGACCACGCACGCAACCTGGGCTTCATCCTGGACTCCTCCCTCTCCATGACCAGACAAGTCAAGGCCGTCTCCTCGTCATGCTTCAACATCCTACGCATGCTACGGAAGATCTTCTGGTGGATCCCCACCGAGACCAGGAGGACCGTCACCCAGGCCCTCGTCACCAGCCGACTGGACTACGGCAGCGCCCTCTACGCCGGTACCACCGCCAAGCTCCAGAAGAGACTCCAGCGGATCCAGAACGCCTCGGCCAGACTCATCCTCGACATCCCACGAACCAGCCACATCTCCGGACATCTGAGAGACCTGCATTGGCTCCCCGTCAACAAAAGAATCACCCTCCGCCTCCTCACCCACGCACACAAAGCCCTACACGACCAAGACCCGAGCTACCTCAACAACCGAGTCAACTTCTACGCTCCCAAACGCCACCTCCGATCAGCCAACCACGCCCTCGCCGCCGTCCCCCGCATCCGAAGAGCGACAACAGGAGGAAGGTCCTTCTCCTACCTGGCCGCCAAGACCTGGAACTCCCTCCCGACCGACCTGCGCCTGACCCAAGACCACCTCTCCTTCAGGAAGAAGCTGAAGACCTGGCTGTTCGAGCAGTAACGGCACCCCCCCCCCCCCCCACCGCGCCTTGAGACCCTACGGGTAAGTAGTGCGCTCTATAAATGTCTTTGATTGATTGATTGATTGATTGATTGATTGAATGAACAACTCTTGGAGGGAGGAAAGAGTCTGAGGCCCTCGTTGTGAGTGACCTGGAAATTCTGATGGATCCAGTAACAACACTTACCAAGTTCATCGGAATTATAGGTTTTGTGTGTTTCATAAGGATATTTTATCTTCCCTGTTAAACTCTGAGTGAAAACAGGCGGTTATATGTATAAAACACCAATTTATGCAGGTTATTCACCATAATCTTGTAATCTCTGGTATTAGCTCACCCGTGAAGTTTACAGGAGCCCTAGTAATGGTAATCTGGGTGTGGGAAGAATACAGGGTTTTAAAGGTCCCGAGGGGAGACAACTGTATTTGAATCTCTACCCTTCAGGTTACACACCAACCTCTACTATAATGTAGGACATTTATTTATTGGTGAATTCTTATGTTGCATTTGCTGCTTGAAGGAGTCCAGCATGCATAAAAATAAAGTGTGTACCACATGTTATGGCTAAGTTTTCCAAATATAGGCCCCAAATATTGCTGGATTCAAGGCTCCCAAATCCTTATCTCTTACTCAACTACACCATCCTTTCCAAAAGTGGGCAACGCCAAGTTCAAAAAGTGTGCAATACCAAGCTAAGTCTCACCGGGTATCCTAGATGTATACTCTGCATAAACCCTAGTAGTAACCTTCCTTCTGAAAAGTAGGTGAAAAACACTGCAAAAGCTTTTTCTGCTTTTTTGCTTCCCAAGGGAAAGAGTGGGAGGTCCTCGCTTGCTTTAACTCAGTCAGCCCCTTGTCAGTGAGGTAGAGAAGAGGAGGCGGAACATGATGCAAGCAAACATTTATTTATTTATTTTTCTGTTAGGAATTTTGAAGCCGAGTCCCAGAAAAAAAGTTACAAATAAAGAGAAGAGGGCAGGGTTGGAATACCCTGAACCTCAAGATAAGCTGGACGGGGTCCAACAGGGACTGGGGTATTGAAAGCTTTTGTAAAAATTAGAGTTTGCAGTGGACTTGCGGGTGGATCCGAGGAAAAATGTATTTTTAAAAGATGTATGTCTTTTTTCTAAAGCCCCAGGGTTGGGCCAAATCTCGGGGCATTCGGGTAAATATTTTTTTAAAATATGCATGTCTTTTTTCTAAAGCCCCAGGGTGGGCCAAATTTCGGGGGCATTCGGTAATCAGGGATCACCACGTCCCGGGCCACTGAACAGTATAAATGCTCGCCCGCAGCCCTGGGGACCACCACCTCCCAGGGGCTTAATTAACATTGGAGGAGGGCTGCAGGCCCCCCTTGCGGAGGCCTAGATGGCCCTGGATACCGCCACCCCCCAGGGCCGGCTCTGGCAATGTCCTGGGGTGCCCTCCCTCGGGACATTGCAGTTTCCTATGGCAAACCTGCTGCGCTTTCAGCAAGCGAGAGCAGAACATTCTCTTGCTTGCAGAAAGTGGAGCATGGCTGTTTCCCTGCCCACTGTCAAGAGAGCAGTAAAACAGACACATTGCTTTGAGTTCCAAGGAGCTGCATTTTAGCACCTCCCTGGGTCTCAAAGCAAAGGTGAATCCCGCAGGAGACGGGAAGTCAGCAGGAACTGCTGGGGTCTTCAGGCTCCTCCTCAATCCCCAGCGTTTAAAAAGTGGGTACCCTGGGTGGCACCAGGGCACCCTCACTACAGGCCAGGCCCGAGGCGATGGGACCCGAGGACCAAAAATGCCCCTGGGGCACTCGACCCCTCCCTTTAACCTCCTTTAAAATAAACAATAAAAAAAGAAAAGGCCAGGCTCCGGGGATGGGGTCCCTGGAGCAGACAAAGAAAGGCTGGCCCCCAAAGACCCTCAAGAGCCAAGGGGACTTCATCCCTTAACTAGTACTGCGCTAGAAGGTGCATTTGCAGAGTGGTGAAGAAAGCGGGCATGGCCACCAAAAACTCTAGGCAAACCCACTGTAAGGGACTTGCTGTAGGTAGCATGAGGTGTAGTTGACCCGCAAGGTCCCTTACAAGCCAGGAGGACTTCATCCCCCTACTAGTAGTGCACCAGGAGGCGTGTTTGCAGAGTGGAGAAAGGGGGCGTGGCATCCTACAAGGTCTCAGCAATCCCACTGTGTGGGACTTACTGGAGGTAATAGGAGGGGTAGTTGTGGTGGCCGCTCACCTCCAGTAAGTCCCATACAGCTGGGTTGCTAAGAGGTCTTCGGAGGCCATGCCCCCTTTCTCTACCATTCTGCAAATGCAGGTTTGAAGGATGAAGTCCACCTTACTCCTGATAGAGCTTGGAGGGCCAAGAAGCCCTCCTGTTATCTCCTGTAAGTCCTACACAGCAGAATTCATGAGAGCTAGTCAGAGGCCCGCCCCCTTTCTCCACCACTCTATCAACATAAGTACTACTTTAAAAGCCATAGAAATTCACTTGAAAAAACAAAGGTTACAGGGATGTTACCCCCCCAGTGCTGCCGTCGCCCAATGGCTGATGCGGGCCCGCCCCTTTTGCGGAAGTGCCGCACTTCCGCAAAATCGCGGCCGCCGTTAAGGCGTTAAAAAAACTGTAGATATTCACTGAAAAAGGCAAAGTTACAGGGACGTTATAGTTAGGCTGATGTTTCACTCTTACAAAACCAGAGAAATTCAGCCATTATAGTTTGTGAGCTAACCGCAGCTTGCACCCCCGCAATGCACTGCAGATATTACCTAATTCATGAAATGGTCAGTGACATCGCTGATGACATCTCAAATGCCATATGACATATACAAAAAAGAAGCAGAGAACTCTGGGTAGTTCTCAAGTTTAGGTGGAAAGTAGCTCCTGTATAGAGCACCCCCAACACCAGCGACACTCTAAATTTGCTTCCTCAAATATCTGCTTTTCTATTAAAGTCTTTAAGCCTGGTATTAGCACAGTGCCATCCATGCCGAGATAGAAAGGAACAAAGCATTTTGCCATTTCCACAGCAAAGTTTGCCATTCCTACAGCAACGTTTTAAGCATACGACTAGCAGAGTGCTATCCATGCCGAGCTGTAAAATGACAAAAGCCTTTTACCACTCCAGGCATAGTATTACAGCTTTGAATTGGTAAAATAGCAACCAAGCCGACCTGAAATGAATAAAAGCAACCCTGACACTTGTTTTGCTCTCATAAGAGCTCTTCAGAGAGGTACAGCTTTGTCGAGACACAAGGGAGCACCCATTGTAAGTCAAAATAATACCCTTTCAGGCTTAGAGTGACGCATGCATTATGCAAAAAGAAGCACAGAATTCTGGGAAGTTCTTAAGTTTAGGTGGAAATCAGCTCCAGTATAGAGCACCCTCAATATATATATATGTTTTTTTTGGCACAGATGCAATTTAAGGTTTGTGTTCTGTTGATGAGTACAAAAGGTGCGTTCCACCGGCAGGCGCATTGTGAACCATGGTAAATAAGCCCTCAGGTCAGACCTTACTAACAACAGTACAACTCAGCTAGGAGCAAATACATAGCAGAATTCTGTTTGATGGATGGCCCAGGGCAGCAACACTACAAAATGTCTTTGTATTCTGAGTGGCCTGGTGCACTCATGTGGACATGGTATTTTGAACAGGTGCAAACCTACAACACTTTGCAATATCTGAGAGCATGCCTTGTGGTGCAGGTATGAAATGTCTATCCGTTTACACAGTTGTGGTAGACTGGTTCCCTATAAAAGTTTGAAATAAAATGAACGCAATCATGATGTATGGTGTCACAGTGTGATGAGGGTGTTCGGCCATTGGTAGCTGATTGCCTTGGCAGAAAAGCTTTGGAAAAACCTGGGCCAAAAAGTTTGTCTATCTCAATTACTAGAAGGAAGTTTGGGATCCTCCCATGTGATGTATTGGCAGCTGAGTTAGCGCTTAGTTTCTGGTTCCATGTATACAAATCAGCTGATTCTGTCCTGGCACAGATCTTGGAAAAAGGTGAATATGGTAAGGAAGTGGAAAAAACATGGAGGTTTGCCAAGGGGTATATTAAAAGTCAAGACAGAGAAGGGCCTAAAATAATTAGCCCGTGAGGATGAGCTTGCATAATTATAAACCACAGAGTCTGCAAATATTTATGTAATGAATCCCATAAATCGTGGTCCCCATTGGTACTAAACAAGTGTCTCTGTTATGAGTCTATACATTTTGATTTAGCCCATTAGGGCCTTACGGTGATGGGGGTGCCTGGAAGGAGATTCCAAAGGAGCAGCGGCTGGCAAGCTTTTACTGTGTAGGTAGAGAAATCAGACCTTCAGAAGCTTTGGTACTGCTCAATAATGATTGTAGGATTAGAGTGAGAACGTTTTTGAGTGTGAGAAGAATTATAATCTGTTATCAAAAGATAACGACTTCACCTTGACTATGATGAGTACTTTTACCTGGACTCATGTAAATATTGTAAGAATCAGCTGCAGAATGCAAGTTGCAGAACTGGATTAAAGGGTCACATGGCTGGACTTTTATATTATGCACAGTGTAGTAGTTTTCACATGTTTACAAAGTTAATTAATGACCCAAAACAAGGTATGCTTTATTGGGAATTATGTTGATATTTTCTCTTCACAATAGCTTTTATCCCTAAATATTGGGATTAAATGTTCATGTCTTCCTTTACTCAATAACTGCCACTTATCTACCCTCAAATATTTGTTGTCTTACCATTGTCTGTGTTAATATTTTGGATACTTAAACTATTGCCTCTAAAGTGTCACGCAGTTGTACAAAGTACCGAGGGTTTGATTTCGGCCATACGGGATTATCTATTAGTCCCAAAATTCAAAAGCCCACCTACCACCAGTGAGCCCATCGCAAGCAGAGTGGACCTCAACCTCCACCTGCGACATGGTGCCAATGCACCAGCTGAATCAATATTAGCCCCTCCCCTCTTCCCCTCTC